>NC_134487.1:247402330-247514265 GCF_040206685.1 Ascaphus truei | reverse complement strand
CCTGTAACTCAGGAAGCAGGGGATCCCATACCTGAAATCAATGAGATGCAGCACCGGACATTCCCAGCTACAATATTGTGTGATTAAAATTAAATAAAAGCTGCTTCATTACCTTAGCGGCTAACAGCTAAGGCAATGAAGGGGTTAAGCAAGACTACCTGGTTTATTGGGGGCAGAGGGGGTGAGTGAAGGGGGTAATTGCCACAGGGTGTGGTAAGGCCCACTGGGCGGTTGCGGGAGGGGTTAACCCCTTCATTACCCTAGCGATAGTAACTGGTATGGTAATGGAAGGGTTTACCCCTCCCACTGCCCACCCGAGAGGACTAACCACCCACACTGGGGTAACTACCCCCTTCACTCAATCTCTCTACCCCCAATAAACATTACAATACAAACATCAATAAAATACATTGATCATCCCCCCCACCCCCCCTCCCAACACATACAGTATAGTAAAGGGAAAAATCTCTATTATCCATATCTGGATAATAGCTCATTTGCCCATTAAAAAAAAATAACATAACCAAAACATTAACCAGCCAGCATATAGTAAATATCCTGGTCCTCCTCATCTTCCTCTTCTTCAGTGGGCACCAACTAAAAAATATATACTGCTGCGGCAGAGTTTATTCGAGCATTTGCCCGTTCTCTGCCGCAGCAGTAGCCTGGCGCGCGCCCGAGAGTGACGGGCGCGCGCCGAAGCAGCGGAAGAGCGCCCTCCGATCGGGGCGCTCTCCCTACCGCTGCCGGGTCCGCCGGGTCCCCCGGAACCCCCTGCCGCTGTCCCGCGATCGCGGGACACCAGGGCTCCCTCGGGGAGCCCCCTGGACGCGCGTGCAGGGGGCGCACGCTCCCGAAGACGCGTGACCGCGCGTCTATGACGCGTGGCACGCCGAGGGGCGGCCACTAGCAAGCCGGGAGATTTCCCGGCTTGCGGTACCGACCAAACTCGAATAAAGTGTGTCGGTACTGTATGGCCACTAACCCTTTAATCAACTTAGCGGTTATTAACCACTACGGTAATTAAGGGGTTGACCCCCCCCCCCTCCCGTTATCCACCCGGGAGACCTAACCACCCTCCCCAGACACTTACACCCATCTCCTCTATACATTGATTGGCACAGTGACACCCCAATGCCCTATGGGCATGACTTGCCACTATGCCAGTCAATATTCAACCTGCCAATCTAAAAAACAAATATCAAATTAAAAACACACTCCATTTCAATCAAAAATATGCCACTTAATCAATTGATTAGCACAGTGGCACAGCAATGCCCCATGGGCATGAGTTTACACTATGCCAGTCAATATGAAACTTGCCAAACAAAATACAAGCATCACATTAAATCACATTCCATTTCAAAGTAAAAAAAATGCCAATGCAAATGCCAACCTTAAAAAAAATGCCAATGCAAATCACAAAGCAAGCAACAAATAAAAAACATTTACATTGGAATAAAAAATGCCAATGCAAATGCTAACCTAAAAAAAATACACAATGAAATAAAATACAATCCATGTTTTTCTTACTTTTGATCTATTAAAGTGATTAAGGGTTTAGTGGCCAGTAGTTATTTTTTTTATATTTTTGTTGGTGCCCAAAGAAGAAGAGGAATACGAGGAGGATGAGGACGACCTTCATCCTGGAAGGGGTAAGTAGAACTTTTAATTTACTATACGCTGGCTGGTTTATTTGTGTGTGTGTGTGGGGGGGGGGGGGTGTTCAATGTATTTTATTGATGTTTGTATTGTAATGTTTACTGGGGGTAGAAGAATTAAGTGAAGGGGGGGGTAGTTATCCCATTGTGGGTGGTTAGTCCTCTCAGTTGGGCAGTGGGAAGGGTTAATCCTTCCATTACCATAGCGGTTAATATCGCTATGGTAATGAAGGGGTTAACAACTCCCAAAATCTTCCTGGTAGGCCTTACCACCCTGAGACAATTACCCCTTCACTCACCCCCTCTGCCCCCAATAAACTAGGTAGTTTTGTTTAAACCCTTCATTGCCTTAGTGGTTAGCCACTAAGGTAATTAAGCTGTTTTTATTTTAATCACACAATATTGTAGCAGGGGGTCTCCCGAGCTGAATCGCATTGATTTCCCAAGTTACAGGCCTCGTTATGGGGTGCTGATATCCTGCTGTTTTGTTTAAATACCCCGATCACGTGGGCCGTGACGCTGGAGAATTTAAACATGGCCTGGGATACCAGCACCCCATAATGGGGCCTGTAACTCGGGAAGCAGAAGGTACCCGGACCTGAAATCAATGCGGTTTAGCTACGGAGAGCCCCAGCTACAATACTGTATTATTAAAATAAAATTAAAGCCCTGTGATCGCCTGCTGGAGGCGCACAGGTAGAGTAACTGATTCTCTGACTGCGCATCTCTTAAAGACAGGTGAAGCGGCATGCTGGGAGGCAAAGAGCATGGCTGTCTAGACTGAGAGCTCTATGCCCCTCTGCTGAACAATTTAATAAAAAAACCTTTTAAAGCAGGAAAATAAGCCCAGAAAGTGCACCACAAGCGTAGCAATATAGGAGGATGGCGAAGAGACTGACAAAGACCCCGAAAAAAAAGGGATTACCGGAATACTTTGGAAGTTCTAGGAGAAGCAAACCGGGCCCTGCAATGGCACAGCTTTCATATCAAGGATCTGACACTGAACATGACAGGGAAGAGGAGGAGAGTGACAACCCTGAATTGATGCCAGTTAGGGTCTGTGACTTTAATCGTCTTTATACAGACCTAAAAACGTTGCTGCAGGCAGAAATCAGGTAGTTAAAGAAAGAAGTGGGATCCCTGGGGGAGCGGATAGGCCATATTGAGAAGCAGCTGGACCTCAATATCAAAGCCACAAAGAAAGTGGACAAAAAAACCACCGATCTCCAACATCAAATTAATGAGTTTAGAGAGCGCCAGGAGGACGCTGAAAACTGAGATCGGCAGAATAATGTGCGCAATAGAGGGGTCCACGAGACAGAAGGTGACTGTGAAGCATATGTACTGCGTTGGATGGAGTCCCTGCTACCTGAGCTACCTAGGGAGCGGCTGGAAATGGACCGCTGTCACCGGGCGCTGCGGTCGAGGCCCCTACAATCAGAGCAACCGTGGGATATAATAGTGCGGCTGCATTATTATAGCACTAGGGAAGCTGTACTCTGCAAGACCCGAGCTAGCCCCGCACTGGACTTTGAGGGAGCTCGCCTGTTAATATTTCAGGACTTGTCCCCAACCACGCTGTTGTGACGCAGGAATCTAATCCCCATTACAAGGATCTTGCGAGACAAGGCCGTCCGGTACCGCTGGACCTTTACATTCGGTCTGGTCTCTATGAGGGATCTGGAGGAGGGGGATGCCTTCCTGCAGAAGCTGGGGCTGAAGGAAAACCACCCGGCTGCAGCCGACGCAGAGGAAGCCCCGGACCCCACATGGTCCACAGCGGGACGCTCCCCCCGGCCTGGTGTTAATAAAGATAAAGACTGAGGGGGAGGATGTGAGGTAGAGGGGTCACCAGTTTTAATGTCTCCCAGTTATCCAAGTTATTACACCCCCCAACAGACGATTAAAGTTGCCTTTACACCACGCTACACGCTGAGGAACCCCCACAGTAACGGGAAAAGAGGGGGACCGGCCCACACATATGGACTCTGCAAGAACAAAGGGTACGTACCTGGGGCCCCGAATCGGAAGATGGTGGCTGACACGAGGCTGATGGAGGCGCCTGCTGACACGCAAACCCCGGATATCCATGGAGCAGAGGAGGAGAGCGCGCGCTTCCCTTCAATTCGGCGCGAAATGGGATCCAAGATGGCGGAGTCCGGACGTCCGGTGACGTCAGAGGGCGGAGCGGGAGCGGCCATCTTGTAGGTGGCGGAAATGCCAATGATAGTGAGGGACAGAAGCCACTGGAAGTAGGGAGAGTGGCGGAGGCGGGCAGCAAAAGACAGCAACCGGACAGCAGCGCAAGCGGCATAGGCGACGGCCCTGCACACCCCGGCCCTAATAAGCGGGGCAATAAGAAAGTGAATGGAATGGGCGGCAGGGGGCATAGAGAAGGGCCGTGGAAGAGTGACAGCTAAGGGGAAACCAGGCAAAGGGGACAAATACCCAGTTGGTTGGCGCTAGGGGTGTGAGAGAGGGGGAGGGGCAAAGGCAAATCAGTGAGCAGGTAGGGGGTAAGTAGGTGATAGGGCCAAGGGAGGTAGGTAGGCAAAAGGAGACAATGGAGGTAAGGGATCTAAAAGGAAGGTAAATGGAGCCAGCGAAGATAGGGGGAAGTTATAGAGACAGTGGAGGGAATAGGGTGAGGAAGTGAAGAGAAGGAGAAGAGGGGGGCTAGGTAAGTAATAGAAGGATGGGGGAAGTTATGCGAGAGGAGGAGAAGCAGGGAAGACAGGTGGCGTGGGGGGCGGGAGCAGTAGGAGGAGACGGGACACACGGAAGTTAAGGGAAGACAGAGGAGGTAAGTGATAGGAAATAGTGGGGTAGCAACAGCAAGTGAGGAAAGAAGGAGGAGGGCACTGCCAGGGATGAGCGAGTAGACAGGAGCACTAATGATGGAGGTATAATGCAGAGTGAGTATGTGAAGTGCAGCAGGAAGGAGGAGGGGGGGGGAGTTGGATTGGGAAGGTTCCAGGTTACCCCGAGAAGTGTTGCAGAAAACAAAGAAGCAGCAGGGAAACTAAATCCACGAGAGAGTGGATTCAGCTGACATCCCAGTGTGAACTCTCAAGGGACTGGTGGGGGTACCAAGTCTCAGCAAAAGGGAGGGAGAAGAAGGCAATCTCTGAAGTTGGGGGGGGGGGGGGGGGCGTTTGGCACAAAGATAGCAGAACGGGAGGGTGCTACAGTTAGCAAAAAGTTTTTTTTTTCTGATTGCATGTGTTAAAGGCGGGGTGGGGGTATCACGACAGAGACCTGCTCTGTGGTCTGCATGGGCCTCATGCCTGAGCCGGGTGATATACAGACCCACGGCTCTGGCGAAGTCCTTTGGGGTGGTGGGAGGAGGAGGGTGGGGTGGCTTGAGGTGAGCGGTACCCCGCCCTGCCCCTCCGGCACCCAAAGGCGATGAACTCGTTCCCCAGTTGGCTGGGCCAAGGATCCAGGGTCACTATATGTATGTTAATTATGTGGTTTTGTGTTTGTCTCTCCCCATGTTTCCTCATGTACTCCCCCAGCCCTAACCCTACCCAGGCTAAGGACACCCGAAAGGAGCGACAACAGTTGGAGCTACCTCACCACAAGGCACCACAAAGAGACAAAGTTAAGGTACACCGAGGCAGTAGCTCAGTAACACCCTACAAATGAGTAAGGGAATACCGGTCATTTCACATAACGTGAAAGGCTTTAACAATCCCATCAAGAGGAAAATAGCATTCAAAGATTACATTCGCAAAAAGGCCGATATCGTCTTCCTACAAGAGACTAATTTCTCCCAAAATAATCACCCCAAATACCTAGATAAAATGCCCGTTCTCGGTCGCAGCAGTTACCTGGCGCGCGCCGGAGGGTGCCGGGCGCGCGCCGAAGCACCGGAGGAGAGGCCCGCCGATCGCGGCTTCCCCCTCTCCTCTCCGGGTCCGCCGGGTCCCCCGGAACCCCCTGCCGCCGTCCCCCACCTCGCGGGACACCAGGGCGCACGTGCAGGGGGCGCAGGCACCCGATGATGCGTGACCGCGCATCGGTGACGCGCGGCACGCCGAGGGGATGCCACTTGCAAGCCGGGAAATCTCCCGGCTTGCGGAACTGGCCACACTTCAATAAAGTGTGTCGCCAGTGTATTATCTGGCCTCGGCGCCTGTTAAAAAAAGAGCGGTAGCAATCTTAATACATAATAGGCTATCGCTTCAAGTAGCCAAGACCTATGTAGACAAAGATTGGTGATATATCATATTAACAGGGACAATACAGGGTCAGCTGCTAACATTAGCTACAGTATACGCTCCATGTGAGCACGCCCCAGAGTTCTTTATACAATTTTTCAAACTGCTACACAGCAAAGCACAGTGTAGTATTCTATTAGCAGGGGACTTCAATAGAACACTAGACCCAGACTTGGACAGATGCACGGGGACTAACCAACCACAGAAACAGGACATACTAACAATCACCCAGGGGATGAGGGATTGCCAATTAGTGGACATCTGGAGGGAGCAGAATCCCATAGCGAGGGAATATACCTTCTTCTCACACCCCCATAACAGATACAGAAGGATAGATTACTTCCTGATATCAAACAGGGTGGTCCCAATGGTCTACCGCACAGGGATTCATGACATCTCTTGGTCAGACCTCGCACCGATAGAGCTGCGGTGCACACTGAGTTCGCTGGACAGACCCGGAGCGAACTGGAAACTGAATGAGCTCCTACTGAAAAACCCGGTAACCGAACGGGAGATAGGGGATAAACTAAAAGAATACTTCGAAATCAATGAGGGAAGTGTGTCCTCTCATTCGACACTATGGGTAGCCATAAGGCGACGATGAGAGGGATTTTGATTAATTTGGCCACCACAAAAAAAGAGAGAGAAAGAGACTAAGATAAAAGAGCTGAGGGAGAGACTGGCACAACTCTCAGAGGCCCACATCGCCAATAAACAGGATGATATCCTGAAGGAGATATCGGACACCAAAATTAAACTCAATCTGTTGCTAACCTCCCATGCCGAGAAAGAGTTGGCATGGTCAAGGCGTAAGTTTTACGAAAAAGCCAACAAGCCGGATACCTTACTTGCCAATAAGCTACGAAATAGGCTTCCAATTACTGTATCTCATCGATTCGAACCCGGGGGTACCTTACCTCCAATTCTAGAATGATCGTTGAGGAATTTAAACGATATTATGAAACTCTCAATGATGGAGATAAGGTCAGCCACACACAACAAACAGGAGAGAGACAAAGTCTTTTTAAAAGAGGCACGATTATCCAAATTGAGCAGAGGAGAGAGAGAAGCACTACAGGGGGAATTTACCCCAGAAGAACTAGCTGAGGTAATAAAGTCACTTAAGCCAAGGCTCCAGGTCCGGATGGCTTCTCAAATCTATATTATAAAAAATACCTGAAAACCTTAGCCCCCCAACTACTGAAATTATTCAATGAAATTCTCACCGGGGCTTCCTTCCCAACTCAGATGCTCCAGGCTTCCATCTCACTGATCCATAAGACGGGTAAGGACCCGGCAGACTGTAAGAGCTACCGGCCCATCTCCCTGATTAATTCGGATGTAAAAATCTTCTCTAAACTTTTAGCCAACAGGGTGGGTAGCGTCCTTCCCGGATTAATACACCCGGATCAGGTGGGGTTTATCGAGGCAGGCAAGCGGCAAACAATACCAGATGGATAATTGATCTGATTGATTTGGCCAAGAAACGTAATATCCAGTCAATGGTATTGAGTTTGGACGCGGAGAAGGCCTTCGATAGAATAGACTGGCCCTACCTAAGGGAGGCTTTGAGAGCATTTGGCTTTGAAGGACGGATTCTCGAGGCCATCCTGGCATTATACAACGGCCCTACAGCTAGTGTCCGACACCAGGGCTTCCCCTCGGATTAATTTAAGATCTGTAGCGGGACAAGACAGGTGTGCCCCTTGTCCCCGCTTTTATTTGCCCTGTGTATCGAACCTCTAGCAGCGCATATTCGCTTAAGCCCCGATATCTCAGGGATAGAGGTAAAGGACCAAGCTCATAAAGTAGCGCTGTATGCAGATGACGTGATCTTGACACTGTCTAAACCCCTCACATCCCTGCCCAATGTCTTTGAGATTTTGGGAAAATTTTATCAAATTTCTGGGTTCAAAATCAATCAGACCAAATCAGAAGTCCTCAACATAAATCTACCACGACCTGTAGAAAAATTGATAGAAATAAATTTCAATTTCAAATGGCAAGCCTCCTCTATCAAATACCTCGGGGTATAATTCACTCTATAAAGCAAATTACCCGAAATTGTTCAGGACTTTAAGGGAGGACCTCAGCGTATGGGCCGGTTATGGTATTTCATGGTTCGGGAGAATTCATAGTATTAAAATGAACCTCCTCCCCAGGGTGTTCTATCTCTTCCAGACCCTACCGGTACCGTTGGTTAACGCTGATGTCCTCTCCTTACAGACTCGAATATTGAATTTTATTTGGAACAGCAGAAGCCCGTGAATTGCGAAGAGCATATTAAAAAGGCCAGTCACAAAAGGGGGATTAGCGGTACCTTGCTTGTTGGCATATTACAAGGCAGCCCAATTGAGCCAAATTGTCCAGTGGCACGCAGACCCGTCTTTGTGGAGATGGGTGGCACTGGAGAGAGACTGCTGAGCACCAGTTGAGCTGCACAATTTAATCTGGCTTCCCAAACACTGTGGAAACACAATAAAGATGTGGCTGCAGGCCATGGCGTACTCTCTAGCGGTATGGGAGAATTCCAAATTTAGACATACGCTTACCACCAAACAATCCCTGATGACCCCATTACTCAAGAATCCAGATTTCGCTCCGGGGATGCTTAGTAAAAACTTTTTAATTTGGTCTCAGTCGGGTTATAAACGACTCAAAGATCTGGAGGGGAGGAAATTTATTAAAACATTTGAGCAAATTAAATCGAAAAAAGGAGTACCAAACTCGGAACTATTCAGATACCTCCAGATCAGAGCTTTTTACAACAAATTCCCAATTCGACCCCCAAGAACGAATTTTGAGCAAATGTGTTCTAGAGGAACGGACTCAAGGGGACTAACCTCTAGGATGTACATGGAAGTGATCTGTCCTGGAAAGACTAACGAACCACGACTCAACTACATGACGAGATGGGAGACTGACTTAGAGGAGACAATAGAAGACGAAGACTGGGATCATATAATTCAGGCTGCAGCCAAAAGCTCAGTCTGTGCCACGTTAAAGGAGAACGCATTTAAGGTCCTCATGCGTTGGTATCATACCCCACTTAAACTATCTAAATTTGTTAAAGGGTATTCGCCGCTCTGCCCAAAGCAGTGTGGGGAATCAGCGGATTTAAAACATATGCTGTGGTCTTGCCCGAGGGTGGTCCCGATTTGGGAAAACATTAGGGAATGGTTACAGAGGATCCTAAACTTGGAGATCCCCCTGGATCCGTGGCTGTTCCTTTTGGGCAGGCAAATCCAGGATTTGCCAAAAGCGGCACACAAGCTTGTTGCGCATTTCGCAACTGCCACACGATGTGAGATAGCAGCAGTATGGAAATGAGATGAAATTCCAGTTATCCCCCGAATTCGGAATAGAATTTGGCACGTGTGCCAGATGGAACAGTTGACTAGTTGGATCAACGACTCTGGCTCAAATTTCCTAAAAGTATGGGCGCCATGGATTGCCCAAACAGACATCCCAGGGGTAGATGCCGACACAATCCTGCATTAATACAGTTGAATGCGTTCTCCGATGACGGGGCAGGACTTAGGCACTATCAATTAGGAGACAGGTAGGACGAGCCCCGAGACTAGAGGACAGGGCAGTGAAGCCTCCAATCCTAGGAAGGATACAGCTGCAAGGCTGAAATCAAGGATGCAACATCCATACAACAAGTTAAAGGCCCCCCGCCCCACCCACCCCCCCTTTTTTTCCTTCCTGTGTAAACCTACTGTTGTCTTGTCTAAGTCATGTGGGTTAGGTTTGTCAAGTCCAGTGTTTAAATGTTGTGAGTACAAATTGACAAATGTTGGTGCTCTATCCCTGCACCGACGGGGATGGAGGCTGTACTTGTATGGGTAATGTGATACCAAACTATGGAATGTGGCACATTGTATGCTCTGTAAAACCCAATAAAAACTTAAGTTGAAAAAAAAAAAAGACAGGTGAAGCCCGGTAGGATTCACACAGCAGGGACTACCGCTGTGTTAATCTGATGGGCCACTAGTCTGGCCGCTGAAACTTCACGACATGCTAGAGCTTTTGTGCAGAACTCAAGGCATATGGTCGACAACAGGCAGCTGCACCTATACTAAACAAAACGTACTTTGAGAAGCGTATTTTTGTCAGATTCCTTTTCCTTCTAGGGAATTCCATATAAAAGCAAGTAATTTGCTTCATAAAAGAATAGATCTTACAGTGACCAAATTTGAAAGACCCCTTTGTTGAAAAGGTTACGTGTGTATATACAAGAGAACAAGCATATCTTTGGGAGAGAAAATTAGCAATGATTCTTTACCATTTACAGACAAATCTAGGGCCAGACTTAATATTTGATCATAAATCAGGATCCAAAGATAAAATACCCAAATATTTTTGAATGATCGATTTGATCTTATTAGCTTGTCTGATGAATTGTGTTATATATAGAGGAGTAACTGTTACTCATTGTGATCCACCTAATCCACTACATGATGAGCTCCGTTGTGTTGTTTAACCCTATAGTTAGAAGCTGGACATTCGAATAGTGAAGACCTTTGTATGGCAAGAACCTCATCAAAAGCATGTTTTTCAAGTTACCATAATTATATCCTCAGTCCAGTAATCATGAAAATAGATCCTGAGACTCGCACAAAGTCCAAGATAGTTGAAAAATTGTGCCTCAGTTGCAGGAACTGACCCTTCGGTATCTCTCGAATTATAAACTGGAGATGACAGCTCTCAGAAATATTTTACATGAACTGATCCTCTGCTATAAATCTTTTTGATTATTAAAGGGAATATCAATATATACTGTAGATGAAGATCCAGATAATATGTGTGATGCAAATGATAGATGTGAATGAAAAAAATATGCATGAATTTTGAATTAGAAATGTAAAAAAATTACAGTATGGTACTAATGTCCCCATGCCAAATAAAGATCAAATCATCTATAAACCTTTTGTAAAACATCCTAAAAAGAGGTTTACCTAGGAAGGTGCCAGGATTGTGCTCATCGCTGTGCCCCGTGTTTGAAGATGAAACACACAACTAAATATATACAGCTGAACCCCGTTATAACACGTCCTCGGGGTCCACCCGATCTGACCGCGTTATAACCGGGATCACGATAAAAAAAATGGTCGCCGCGATCAGGGACTCCACGTCCGTTGGAGGGGGAGAGCTGGGATAACTCTCCCAGCTCTCCCTGAGCCTGGTGTCGTAGCGTAGCCCCCCCTCCCTCCCCATCTGGAGTCAGGAGTAGCCCGGCAGGAACCAGCTCCCTTCTCTCCTCCCCCCCAGCGGAGGTACAGGGAGGGAGAGGTGTATGTGTGTATGTGTGTGTGAGAGAGAAAGGTGTGGCTATGGTGTTTGTATGGTGTACAGATAGTTGAATGAGTGGTCTGTATAAGTGTGGGGTGAGCGAGAAGGTGATTAGGGTTTTAGTGTGGAGTATCAGAGAAGGCAGTGAATTTGGAGTGGGTTGAGGGAAAGGGTGAATGTGCAGAGGTAGGAAGCAAGTGCGGGAATGTGGTAGGTGTGAGGGTGGTATGCATCCGTTTTATGGATTTTTATTCCATTACATGTTGTATTTATTTAATATACAGATGTATTTACAGTAAATTAGGATTTATTTTTGTCGGCTCTGAAGACGAGCATCAAATTGTTTTCCCGCAGTACATATACAAACTCAAAGAAAGAGAATCCCAAAAAGCACTCGATGACCCCATCTCAAATATTAATCAAATGATATGGTGAATAAGTTAAAAAAATTATTTTTTGTAATAAACAATCTAAAAAAGGAAGGGGGATCATTCGAAATATCCAACCAATGATGTGCCTAATACTTTACACACAATTAAAATCAGTGGTGTTGTCCCAGGCAGCTCACAACAATATCAAAATAGTGGCTCACTCAGTTGATCTGTGGATAAGCAGTAGTAGCGTCTACAATATTGCAGGTTTCTTGGATTTAAGTCCCGGATGGAATTTAAATTTGACCAAAGGGTGGAGGATAACTCTCTAATATATACTATAAACTGAATCCAAGTAAATGCATAGACATTACAGGGAGGGAGAGTGGGAGGGAGGGAGAGGTGAATGTGTGTATGCATCCCCCGGCCAGGAATCAGCTCCCTTCTCTCCTCCCCACCAGCAGCGGTACAGGGAGGGAGGGGGAGGGAGAAGTGTATGTGTGTATGTGTCCCCCGGCCAGGAATCAGCTCCCTTCTCTCCTCCCCACCAGCAGAGGTACAACGAGGGAGGGAGAGTTGTATGTGTATGTATGTGTAAGTATGTACTGCACCGACACACTTTATTCGAGCAAATACCCAGTATGTACCTGGCAGATACCTGGAATGCGCCGCTCCTCACCTCTGACAAGCCCCGTTGCGTTTGCCTTCCCAGCCTGGGTTCATGCCTGGCTGACGGGCGGCTGATCTGTTAAATGATAATGATTAGGATTTAATAGGCTGCAATGCTTCGCGTGTCTACCAGATGGCATAAATTCATGAATTGTAATGCAGTATATATATATATACTGTGCAGTATTGCAGCCAGCGGGAATAAAATGCTTCAATCCCTGCCTGGAAAATAACCCAATGCACTCGGGCAGAAAACAGTCACAAACCTCAATACACCCGGGTATACCTGAATTCGTGGGACTAGCCGAGCTCGAATAAAGTGTGTCGCCAGTGTATGTGTGTGTCTATATATATATATATATATATATATATATATATATATATATATATATATATATATATATATATATATATATATATGTGTGTGTGTATATATATATATATGCGGGGTTGCAGACCTGCCTAAGACATGCAGATGAGCATACAGCTATATTTGCATATTTGCTTTCCTGTGGAGGGTTTTTGTCACTTTTTTTACTCACCATAACTTAACTCAGTATTATGGTTTAGCCTATCCCATAGCCTCTCTTGCATTCCCAGTAAAATCAACCCCACACTGATGAGACCCATCAAGGTCGAAACAGCTGTCTGTGGGTGGTTTTCTGGGTATGCACCTTAACCCTGGCTGTGCTCAAAGCTGTGACCATGCAGCAAGCTTAAGCCTATAGGGAACCATGTTAAAAATGTTTTTTGAGGCAAAAAGTGGCACTGTGTGCTCATTTGCATGTCATTTCCCAGAATCCCTTGCTGCAGTGGAAGTGCTGTATGCTGGGTGATAATGGTGAAAGGTGGGGTTGCAGACCTGCCTAAGACATGCAAATGAGCATACAGTTGTAGTTGCATATATATATATATATATATATATATATATATATATATATATATATATATATATATATATATATATATATATATATATATTTGTGTGTGTGTGTGTATGTGTGTGTACATTCCTCTCGGCAAATTAAAAAAAAAAAATTAAACAGGAGCCACGCTAAGACCGCGTTATAAGATGATCTGTGTTGTAGCGGATCGTGCTGTAACGGGGTTGAGCTGAATATAGCTAGAACTATAACATTATAAATATACAAACTAGAAAACACTAAATAAAGTATAAAACATAGATAAGTAATTAGAGAAAAGAGGAAAAACAGCAGGGATTTTGACTAGAGGATTGTCAGGAAAATGCTTGGGAAACTATATATATGTTTTGCTATTTAATGTACTACATACAATTTTAATATTTACCTAATAAAGGTCGTTATAGGGATGACATGTCTGATGTTCAAAATACTGTGAAATTACTGAAAAAGAGTGATGATTGATGCCTCTGTTCATACTGTGTAACACCTCTATCCCTCCCGACTTAGGAAAAGGGGGTCACACCAAAATAAACAGTCCCAAGTGTGTGTGTGATGCTCAGCAGTTTTTACCTTGCTTGCATGGTGCTGAAGGTCCATACAGGCTCTTGATGATGAGTAATAAAAGTATAGGGCACCATGAACTTTTACACACTTTATTTAATAAGTAACTGGATGATCATCAGGACTGCATTTCAGTATCTTTTGAAACCTGCACTCTCAGTTCCTTACACCATGAGATTTGTAGCAGCTCATCTTCTTCTGGAAACCTTTTGCTCTGCAAGACTCCAGAACCAGACACCTGCATCCTATACACAATCCTTTATGCACACAGCCATAGCCTCTCTAACCTTCAACACATACTTCAGTCTGACTTTTTGAGACTCGAAAACTGGATTTCCCAAAACAAACTGTTTTTAAACACTGACAAGACTGTAACAATGGTATTCCGGACCAAGACTAAATTTTTAAAGCTTCCAGTGACTGAGCTCCTGATTAGAACCAACGCTAACACCACCCTAACCCCTGTCACTAGTTTTAAATACCTGGGCTTATGGTTTGACTCCCACTTAACATTCGGGATGCACATTGATATCCTGACAACCAAGACCTATGCCAAACTAGGGGCACTTTACAGGAACAAATCCTCCCTAAGTCTCCTGGTCAGAAAGCGTATCGCACAGCAGATGCTAATGCCAATTATTGACTATGGAGACATAGTATACGGCTCGGCACCTCAAACCCACCTTAGCAAACTTGACACCCTCGACAATTCAATTTGTCGTTTTGTTCTCCAATGCAACTACAACACACATCACTGCGATAGGCTCAAAGAACTAGATTGGTCATCACTCGAGTCTAGGCGCAAAGTTCACCTTTCCTGTCTTGCCTTTAAATTCTTCATGGGCAAGCTACCCAGCTACCTGAACAAGCTCCTCACCCCTACCACATGCAGCACTTATCACCTGAGATCAGACTCCAAAAGACTGTTCATGGTCCCAAGGCTCAACAAAGTATCCGGATGTTCCTCCTTCTCCTACCGTGCACCCCAAAACTGGAACAACCTACCAAAGACTCTCACATCCACCACCAGTTTAAGTTCTTTCAAATCTAAGGCTGTCTCACATTTTAATCTGGTCTGTAACTGTTTCATACGCCCATAATATATATTTTCTTTAACTATGCACGCAATGTCTTGTATATAATGTATACCCTGCTCATTTATGTAACTATATTTGTAACCATGTATTATTTGTTTTACTCTGTGCCCAGGACATACTTGAAAACGAGAGGTAACTCTCAATGTATAACTTCCTGGTAAAATATTTTATAAATAAATAAATAAATAATAAATAAATCCATACATTTTCTGCAGTACCATCCAGGTCTCTTTCTACATTTGACTTGCAGTTGAGAACTATTCCCTGCTGTTGTATAATTTCCCTTGGAATACTGGTTTCTAAGGGCCCCTATTGCGGGATACTTGCCCTAACACAAAAAAATAATAATGTATATCTTAGAGGCTAAGTGAGCTTGGGGACCCCTCATCTGGTTCCACCTGGGATTAACAGTCCAGAAACCTTTGCAGCTCCTTATATACCATTGGATGTTACAACCCCACCCCTGTTACTGGGCAAGTAAGGATAGTCTTACTTTACACAGAGCCTTTCCCTACAGGGTGACTCTTCTAGCAACTTCTAGAAGCAAGGTGTGGCTAGACATCTAACCTTTAATTGAAACACAAAATATCCCCAAGGGTGCTACACAGTAATACATTCTGGGAAATATAGGCTGTTACCTGGATCTGAAGTACCTCCACTTACATTTATTTTTTTTACTTCACTCGTATTAAGAGCGTGTTACATGTTATAATTATTTTTTTTTTAGCAATTTTACATTTATAGTCATTTCAAATTATATTTATTGTCGGATTAAAAAAAATAAGCCCCATTTTGCTACCAAAATCTAAATATTGTAAACAAAAATGTAATTGGATCTACTAAACAAATGTAACAATTTTTAAAGCACAGAATGTTTTTCTTTTCAACAGGGAATCTAAATATCTACAGTAAATAGGAGACTGCATGTCAAATGTTTGATTTTGAAGGTGCATCTTAGCTCATAGGGACATAACACCAAGGAGTATGCGTAGCCAGAGGAAATCAAAACACTTGTTCAATCTCACTGTGTTTAGAAACTTGACATGTTTGGTTTGTGATATAGGTGTTTTATTGTTTGGTAAGTGGGAAAGTCACCCAAAGGTAGCAAGAGAATTGCTGTCTAGTTAATGCTCAGATAGAGCTAGAATTTATTTTGATTCTTTTGTTTGTCTTGATTTTGTCTGCTGGAGTGACAAAGAAAATAAAGCACTTAAACCAGAGCTGGATGGCCCTGTGACTGTGCTTTACCCTAAAAGATAGTGGGTTTTAAGATCCACAGACATGAACCCTTCAGGAAAAAAGGTTTTGTTAATTTTAGAATCTAAAGAGAAATTGTTATAGACAAGGGGATTTTTTTCATACAAACAAGATCTTAAAAATACATTTAGAGAGTAAGGTTAAACTTACTAAGAGGGCCTTCGATAAGGCTAATAATCGTAAGAGAGATAATTTGCTCAGAGACCACAAAATACAGGTTTAAAAGAAAGAAAGGAGAGCAAAGGGTCAATAAAAAGAGGGGAGGTGTTTTTTTATCACTAAATAAAAATCAGAGGACAAGAGAGATAGATAGAATGCTCAATAACTGTTGACCACTGTTGCAATGCAATCCCATCTTGAATGAGTTTATTAGTGAAAGATCTAAAATTATATTTAAGAGAGCAAACCAATTTTAAAATGTTCTAGCCCCTACTATGTTTAAATCAGACTGAGTTCCTATAAAGATTACCTGTCTCCCAGATAAACCAGTGGGCTCCAATAGGGTGGAAGCAATCGCTGCATTGATGATAAGGTCAAACAGTTTGAATCATCCAGCTGTAACGCCTGTATGCCCGCAGACCTGGCCAGTCCCCAGTACTGAGGTGGGTAAGGGTATAACATGCACCCACAGCAGTGAGGGCATGCCTGGAGTGTGGTAGTAGCGTTACCAGACCTGGTGAGTAAGGGTTAACGTAATACTTGCTGAGTCCGGGGTGCCAGAGGTCGGAGGGTAATGTCCAAGTGCCAGAGTTCAGGGGTTGGAGAGAGCAGCGTAGTGATGTCTGCAATCCAGGGTTCAAGGGCAGGAGAGAGCAGCATTGTCAAGTCCAAAGCAGAGTTCAAGTTCAAGCCAAAGGAATCCAAACAGAGGCAGGGACAGGAACCAGGGCTGAAACAGACAAGGGAGCTAGGCATAGACACTGCACACACAGGAGCTACAGGAAAGCTATGCAGAGCAAGGAATGAGAGGACAGAGTGGGGTTATATGGGAAGGAGGACCAATAGGGATGCAGGGAGGGGCATAGGTTTGAATGGGTGTTGCAGGGATAGGTCAGTGAGAGAAGGGGAGGAAACAGGGAGGTAATCAAGGGTTATAGCCTGCAACTGACGGGGGGCGGAGCTAAAGCGTGGGGGCGGTAAGTAACTAGAGCGGGTGCGCGCGCCGTCTGTAACCCTGCTATGCGCGCACCGCATGTGTACCAGAGCGTGGGGGAAGACCAGTGGAGGAGGTGCACGGGAGAGAAGACAGAGGGGAAGGAGGAACGGAGGAACCAGGTATGGAACGGACGGGGTGACAGAGGCACGCCGAGGAGCGCGTGAGCCACGATAGGGAACCCGCGATCGTGAACGCACGCGCTTGGTGAGGGAACCGCGCGCGTGCGCTGAGTGTGAGCCTGGGCGTGAGGATCGAGCTGTGGAGGAACGACTGAGGGAGGAAGGTAGAGTTTGGGGATGTAAGGGAGCGGAGGAACTAGGTACTGTTGAAGCCGGGGTGACGGGGACACGCTGGGAACTGCGAGTCTCCTTATCCGTTACACCAGCACAGGAGAGACCTTTGAAACAGTATGGTTCATTAACTGCAACACTGCTTTTGTGATCTACATACTTGAGTTCCCTTATGGCCTCCAGTGTGTGGGTAGGACCAAGAGTACACTCCAAAATCAATTTTTAGAGCACAGGAGGAATATTCTGATGGATAATGTCTTTCATGGTCTATCCAATTGTTTTCTTAGAAACAGAATAAGGATCCCATTGGTTTGTCACTGCAGGGCTTTGAAGTGGTACAATTAGATAGGAGAAATAATCTTAGATTTAATGTATTGAGAAAACAAATTAAATGGAGGTAGCAGTGTTAGTTCAATTATGTACAAAATTAATAATTACTTCAGTATTAGGGGATACCTATTTTATTTGGACTAGCAATTGATATTTTAGAACAAACTATCCAAAGTTCTACGGTCTTCCTCTGGAAGATTAATGTTCCCCTGGAACACTAATTTACACAATATTCCATGAGTTTAACACAGGTGTAAAATGCAATATAACAATCTAAGGCAGATGATGTAGAGAGGTAATGGCAGAGGAAATAGTAAATAAAGCAACAGGGCAATAGATGAATGAAAGGGATAGGGAGAAATGTAGGACCAAACATGCAGCCGCCATATGAAGGGGTGGTCAAAGAGAGGTGAGGCTGCGATAAATATTACATACAATTCTGATATTGTGTAAAGTGACAAAACCACTCCAGTGTACAGTGTCCAGCACATAAAAATACAACTTTTGAGCCCGTTGACATCTCAGACAGGTCTGTAAACTTGATTTGTACCCTTACTTCTTACTACTGTATATAAAGCTTCCACTGCAGCCAATAATTCTGAGTAATGACATGCAAATGAGCACTTACAGTGTGTCACCTTTTGCTTTTTGTCCATTTAAACATGTTTATGCCTGCCGTATTACATATGCCTGCCGTATTACTATAAGTTTATGCCTGCCGTATTACATAGCTTTTTCAGCACAGCCTGGGTTACAAACATTCTCAAAGTAACTATAACCAGAAATAAAAAAAGTTATGTTGAGTAAAATAATGACAAAAACCCTCCACCATACAGTGTACAGCAAATACAAATACCACTTGTGAGCACATTCACGTCTTGGACAGGTCTGCACACTTCTTTTCGATATTATCGCTTGTCCATTTTAACATAATTTATGGAAGGATCTTGCAGTGAGAAGTGGTTTCCCACTCGAGTGCAGTATATTCCTTTTTGATGGGGTATTAGCCTTCACCTCCAATTCTAACTCCAATATTAACTCCACAGACTTTATATTTGACACTTAAATGTTACACATATTTTGGGAACATTTATTTTAATGTATCATTCTGTGTCACCATGAGTTGCAGATTTGTTATTATTTTTTGTATTTCCTCTAGGGCAGGGCTATATGTGGCCATTAGTTGTGTGGGGTTGTTTCTTTCTTTTTATATTGAAACAGGTGTTCTCATTGGGCTTTCAATGCAGATGTGATTGGGTTGGTAAAAGTCTGTGGCTTGTATCCTTTCTGTCTGAATGATTCAGTCAGGGTTGGTAGGTTGTTGGTTCCAGTCTTTAGAGTCATAGCATATGCGGTGATAACATATAATCTGACCTTGTATGATGGCTCATTTTGTATGATTGGGATGAAAGCTGGAGTTATAGTATAGAGGTAACTACATCTGTCTGTGGGTTTATTGTATGTATGTAGTTTGCCATTCTTCAGTATTACTGTTTTATTCAGAAAGATAACTAGGTTTGCTGAGTAATCTATTTTGAGTTTAATGTATGGATTAAATGGGATGAAGTACTTGTGAAGTTGTTTTAGATATTATTCACCCTATGTCCATACTATAAATAGAGCGTGTAATATTTGTAAGGTTTTTAGCGGTACAATGTATGGCAAGGAATCTCTGTTTAAGATCTGCTATAAAAGATTGGCATATTGGGGTGCCATCTAGGTGCCAATTGCAGTCCCCATTAGTTGTAGATACATTTCCTTGTCGAAGCTGAAGTAGTTGCGTGTGAGGATGTTTGGTAATTACTTCAGTGCTGTATTTGTGATCCAGGGGAGATGATGTAAGGAATTGCAAGCATGCCTCAGTGCCATCCTTGTGGAGGATGTTACTGTACAAAGATTCTACAACCATAGTAACCAGTAGTGTGTTGGATGGCAGTTTTGTTTGATATTAAGTTTATTGAGAAAATCTGTGGTTTCTTGAATTAAGCTGTTGGTGTTTGTGACTAGAGGTTTGAAGATATTCTCCACTAGGCCTTATATATGTACAGTGCATGTATCCATACCTGTTATGATTGATCTGCCGGGGTTTCCTGGTTTGTGAATTTTGGAAAGCATGTAAAAGATACCAAATTCTTGGTTGTTAGGTATTTGCTTCTCCAATTCTGGTTGCAGGTGAATAATGAATAATTTAACGAGATTTCTGAGTTGCTTTGTATATTCCAGGGTTGAATCGTGGGTCAGTTTATAGTAGTATATGTAGTAGATGTTGTCTGTGAGTTGTATGTTACCTTCTTCAATGCATTTATTTGTAGCTATAAGACCATAACCACCACTGCACCACCTTAATCTTTATATTTGTTGATGATGTTGTGGTTGTGTCACAGTAACTTGATTGCAAATCTATCCATGGGGAAAATGTTATACGTCATTTTTTTCTGCTGTGCTGATGCTAGAGGAAAGTTGGAACCTAAAGCCCTCTATACAACTGTCTAGTTTGCTGTTGTGTCTTGTTGGTGGTCTTAAGTAGGTGTTCATCAACTCTGTCATTATGGGGGTGAGCATTTTTGTGGAAAAATTATTTGTCAGAGTCGATCCAGTTTAATGGTGTGGCAGAATCTTAGTCCCTTAGAGAGAACTGAAATCTCATGTTTTGACAGTTCATAATCTGACAAGTTTATAAATCTCAGGAAGGCTGTCCAGGATTGAAAGTATCTGTTTTGAAGAGTCATTTGAGGTTTCTAATTCTAAGTTGCTATCATACTGGTAGTTATAGTAGTTGGTTTTACAGTAGCAATGTTGATTGGTATTTTGTTAGTTTGAAATACAATATGTTGTGTCCATGGTTTACTGTCATACTAAGAGAGGAATTGTAGTTGCTTCTTTTTCTTCTTGATTAAGTCCCACTGTAGTTTCATGTGCAAAGCTTTCCCATCTTTTTCCAGTTGATTAGCATTTGCAGGGTCTGGAGTATTGTCTGTTTTTGGCATTTTAATATATGTTTCTTTCCATAAAGTTGATGGATCAGCTAATTTCTAATTTTCTCACTGGTGGGTTTGCAGAGTTCCTCAATGTAATGTGAACTGTGCATTGTTCCAAGTGGATTTTTGATCCCAAGTCCTTTTGGAATCAGATTCCTTCTCTTACATTCTGACATGCAGTAGATCTCACTGTTGAGTAGTGTTTTGTTTGTAATCAGTTTGGTCAGTGACTTTTTTGAGTAAAAGAAAATCATTTTGGATTTTTAAAATTATTTACCCAGAGGAAGTAGCATAATTACGAAACTCGTAGGGGTACGCTATGTGGACTGATTTTTCTGCCATTGTACATAGTAATTTGAGGGATGAGAGATCGAGGTAATTTCCGGCAGAAGTAGTGAAACATATGTTGTGGAATGAAGAAACAGGAGCGTGAGCGAGAGACGTAATGAGATCCCATGGACGTGTGTGAGAGATGTAACTCAAAATATCTGGATGCCAAGAGAGCTCTGCATTTGCACAGATACCAAGTCTGACCAAAGTGGAGAAGCCTGGAGATGTTGAGTCACTCAAAACTGTTTTATGCATTGTACATGTGAGTGCATTTTCAGTATTTTTAAACTTTTTTTTTTAATAAATACTGTACTATGAAGTTTGCTCTGTTTTTCCTTTTTGTTTAGTCATTTTTGTCACTTTGGATGGATTGACTTAGCTGCCTCATAGTTACAGCAGAGCCGTCAGATTTTTCAATTTTTCACATATTTTATATATTTGATTCCAAGCTTTTATAGATATTTTTTTTTAAATCACAATTTTTCACCATATAAAATGTATCTTAACTTAAAGCACAGTCTGTGAGGCACATCCCCATAATAACATGGGCTCAAATTGAGTAGCTGGGATCTTGTTTCACTGGAGATCTGTCCATAGATTAACTTTGTGCAGCTACCATTTGAGTACCTATGTAAGTAAGTAAGTAAGTAAGTACCTGTTCTAATGACTGTTAACGCACAATACGTGACAAGTGTTTGCTTTGTTCTATGGCCTGATAATCTGTGTTTACTCTCAACGTGTAAGCACAGGTAAAAATATCATTAAAATAAAACATAATTTTGAATTCTTATATTTAAAGCAGGAATGTGGTGATTCTTTGGAACGGAACCATGTTATTTTTAGCTGCAGGAACACCCTGACTCAGGATTTAATAGCCAGTGTTTTCTTATTTAAAGAGGTCAAATATTGCTGGTCCTATTGACCAATAGGAAATCGCAACATCATTGGGGGATGATGCAGGTTCCTATTGGATGTCTTATTAAATGTCCAGGACATAACACTGGCAACTAAATGGGTAAGTATCTAGGAAATCAGGCATAGGGGCCCCAAAACTGAAAATAGTGAATTTTATCTCCAATTGATCTCTCGATTTAAACTATGTAAACAAATCTGTCCCCAATATGTTGCAAATGCAAATCGAACATCAACTAAACAAGCTAAACATCTCTGCTTTGTAGTGAATGATTATTTGTCAACAGGTCCCTATGATTAATGGCCAATGCAATTAAAGGGTTCTATCCCCCAGGCTATGCCATACAGGCTGCTGCTGTCATAATATTAAACTAAGAAATATCAAGTACTTTGTCATTTCAGATTAATAAGGTGAACATCTGTCGTTCGGCTAACCCACTTATTGACACACAATGTGTTGCTAGCGTCTTCTACAGCGAAAAAATTAAGGATATACAGTAAAATAAACTAAGAATTGACCCTACATTTTAGAAACAATGTATGTATTGAAAAACATATTGGCTGCCCACAAATATACAAATAACAAAAAAGACATTTCCATTTGGTATGGTAAAGAATGCAATATTAAACCACTGAAGAGCTGAATTAGTGATAAGTGGTTGCTGTATTCCCAAATACATCTCAATGTGTTTGAAAACTACTGTGATGTACATTTGACTACTTATCAAGCATCTGAAACGTGTTTCTAGATGCACAGCAAAATGTTAAATGTTTATATCGTTTCTGCTTTAAATAATTTTTTTAATTAGTTGGGTTTACTCAATGTCAGACAATGTTTTTGGATGCTAAGAAAAGTAAAATTATGGAGAGAGAAAGAGACAGCAAATTCTTCTCAGCTTCTTCAAACAGGTTTAAAAAAAGGCTTTAAAATGTTGTCGCTTACAGAAAAATGTAAAAAAAAATCCTCCTTAAATAACACTTTTAAAGCAACATTGGCGGTTGCACTGTCTGATGTATATCACGTATACATTCTTCACAATTTTTGGAATTTACTTTGGCCTCACCTCTATTCTCAGAGCTTCAGAGTTCCCTGCCACTGTTCCTTTTCACTTTCTGCACAGGGAGCTGCAGGGTGTATTTAATATAAGACCACACCTCTGTTTCTTATCATTATTGAAACATTGTGAAAAGTGTTAAAACATTGGCTGCACTATATTCCAGTGAGATTCATAGAATGCTAGTTATGGTTCATGAAAGTTTCAGGAGCATCCCTGAAATATTTTTAAAGAATAATATTTTCTATTCTAAATTACCTTATAACTATGTAGTGATACCCACTTCATGTATTTTATTCTTTATTGTATTGTATTGTATTGTATGTCTTTATTTATATAGCGCCATTAATATACATAGCGCTTCACAGTAGTAATACATGTGGTAATCGAATAAATAACAGATAATATAAATAACAGATCATGGGAATAAGTGCGTTTAGACAAACATAACATTAAGGAAGAGGAGTCCCTGCCCCGAGGAGCTTACAATCTAATTGGTAGGTAGGAAGAACGTTCAGAGACAGGAGATGGGAGTTCTGGTAAGTGCGTCTGCAGGGGGCCAAGCTTTATGTATCATGTGTTCAGAATGTTCACAGTGCTATTAGTATGCTTCTTTAAGCAAGTGTGTCTTAAGGTGGGTCTTAAAGGTGGATAGAGAGGGTGCAAGTCGGGTACTGAGGGGAAGGGCATTCCAGAGGTGTGGGGCAGTCAGTGAAAAAGGTTTAAGGCGGGAGAGGGCTTTAGATAAAAAGGGGGTAGAAAGAAGACATCCTTGAGCAGAACGCAAGAGTCGGGATGGTGCATAGCGAGAAATTAGGGCTGAGATGTAAGGAGGGGCAGAAGAGTGTAAAGCTTTAAAAGTGAGGAGAAGAATGGAGTGTGAGATGCGGGATTTGATTGGAAGCCAGGAGAGGGATTTCAGGAGGGGAGATGCTGAGACAGATCTAGGAAAGAGTAGAGTGATTTTGGCAGCAGCATTTAGGATAGATTGTAGGGGAGACAGGTGAGAGGCAGGAAGGCCGGACAGCAGGTGGTTACAGTAATCAAGACGGGAGAGAATGAGGGCCTGAGTCAGAGTTTTAGCAGTCGAGCAACAGAGGAAAGGGCGTATCTTTGTTATATTGTGGAGGAAAAAGCGACAGGTTTTAGAAATGTTTTGAATGTGAGGGGCAAATGTGAGAGAGGAGTCGAGTGTGACCCCTAGGCAGTGTGCTTGGGCTACTGGGTGGATGATCGTAGTTCCAACAGTAATGTGGAAGGAGGTAGTAAGGCCAGGTTTGGGAGGTAGTATGAGGAGCTCTGTTTTAGCCATGTTGAGTTTAAGGCGACGGAGGGCCATCCAGGATGATATAGCAGAGAGACATTCAGAAACTTTGGTCTGTATAGCAGGTGTAAGGTCAGGTGTTGAAAAGTATATTTGTGTGTCGTCAGCATAGAGGTGATATTTAAACCCAAAAGATGTTATTAGGTCACCTAGAGAGAGTGTGTACAGAGAAAAGAGAAGAGGTCCCAGGACAGAGCCCTGGGGTACCCCCACAGAGAGATCAATAGAGGAGGAGGAGGTGTTAGCAGAAGAAACACTGAAAGTACGATGGGAGAGGTAGGATGAGATCCAGGATAGAGCTTTGTTCTGAATACCAAGAGTATGGAGAATGTGAAGGAGAAGAGGGTGGTCCACGGTGTCAAATGCTGCAGAGAGGTCGAGTAATATGAGCAGAGTGTAATGACCTCTGTCTTTGGCAGCATGGAGGTCGTCAGTTATTTTAGTGAGGGCTGTTTCCGTGGAGTGAGCAGTGCGGAAGCCAGATTGTAGAGGGTCTAGGAGAGAATAGGTGTTGAGAAAATTGAGCAAGCGAGAGAATACAAGACGTTCAAGGAGTTTAGAGGCAAAAGGCAGGAGGGAGACAGGTCGATATTTAGAAAGACAGGTAGGGTCAAGCTTGCTGTTTTTGAGTAATGGTATGACTGTTGCATGTTTGAAGGAGGATGGAAAGGTTCCAGAGCAGAGGGAGGAGTTAAAAATGTGTGTGAGCGTAGGGATTATAGTAGGAGCAAGAGGTTTTAGGAGATGGGAGGGAATGGGGTCAAGAGGGCAAGTGGTAGAGGGAGAAGAGGAGATCAACAGCGACACATCCTCCTCTGAGACAGTGGAAAAAGAGTCAAGGAAGGCAGGAGGAGAGTTAGGAAGAGGTGTAGGATGGGAAGAAGAAACAGAGGGGATGTTCTGACGTATGGATTCCACCTTTTCCTTAAAATAGTCAGCAAAGTCCTGAGCGGAGATGGAGGAAGGAGAGGCAGCTGAGGGTGGTTTGAGTAGAGTATCAAAGACAGAGAACAGTCGGCGTGGGTTAGACTTGTGCATGTTGATTAGTGCAGAAAAGTAGGCTTGTTTAGCTTGCGAGAGGGCAGAGTTGAAACAGGATAGCATAAATTTGTAGTGAAGGAAGTCTGCGAGAGTGTGAGACTTCCTCCAGAGGCGTTCAGAGGAACGATTGGAGGAACGCAGCATGCGTGTGTGGGAATTTAGCCAGGGTCTAGGGTTAGAAGGGCGAGTGCGGTAGAGAGAAAGTGGGGCATGTAGATCAAGAGAGGAGGACAAGACAGAGTTGAAGTTCCTGACCAGGTTGTCGGGGTCTGTAGCAGAGCTGAGAGAGGAGAGGGAGGAGCGTAAAGTGGACTCAATGTCAGGTAAGTGAATAGAGCGCAGGTTTCTGCAGAACCGGGGTGTAGATGGAGGTGGAGAAGGGGAGAAGCGAGATAGAGAGAATGAGATGATGGTAGAGAGTGGAAAAGGGGAAATGGAGAAATCAGAGAGAGAGAAGTTCTTAGTGAAAACCAGGTCTAAGTAGTGGCCATCCTTGTGGGTGCTGGCTGCAGTCCACTGTTGAAGGCCAAAAGAAGAGGTTAGAGAAAGAAAGCGGGAAGCCCAAGGGAGAGAGGGGTCATCAATGTGGCAATTGAAGTCCCCAAGGAGAAGACCAGGAGAAGAACAGGGGAGTCTGAGGAGAGGAAGAAAGAGAGCCAGGATTCAAAGTGAGAGAGAAAGGCAGAAGGGGGATGAGTAGAGGTAGGTGGGCGATAGATGACCGCCACATGAACAGGGAGAGGAGAGAAAATCTGGACAGTGTGAGCCTCAAAGGAGGGAAAAGCAAGAGAGGGAGAAATAGGAAGGGTTCGGTAACGACAGAGAGAGGAGAGCAGGAGCCCCACACCTCCACCCCTGCCATCAGTGCGCGGAGTGTGGGAGAAGGAAAGGCCACCGTAGGAGAGGGCAGCTTCCAGAGCAGAGTCAGACTGAGTGAGCCAGGTCTCAATTATAGCAAAGAGAAGCAGGGAGTGAGAGAGAAAGAAGTCATGAACAGAGAGGAACTTGTTAGAGAGGGAGCGAGCATTCCAAAGGGCACAGGAGAAAGGGAGAGAGGAGGGAGGGTGGCAGGGGATGGGTATGAGGTTGGAGGGGTTGACACCAGAAGGAGTAGAGGTTGCAGTTGGCAGGCGAGGACGAGCGCATGTAGGAATAAGACAGGGACCAGGATTGGGAGAGATATCCCCAGAAGCAAGGAGGAGAAGCATGGATAGAAAGAGGATGTGTGAGGATGATTTGTAAGGGTGTTTTTTAGTGCAGGGGATATAGCTGTGTGGTGTCAGAGGACGCAGGTAAGAAAGGAGTTCATGTGAACTGAGAAGTGGTGAAGGAAGGAGAGATGGAGATATATGAATAGAGTTTGAGACATTCTGAGGCTGCTAAAAAGAAGTGAATAATTTGAGAAGAAGTGAAGTCACAGCAAATATAAATGGTAAAGGCAGCATCACAGCAGTAATGATGCAGTCTGGTATTGATGATATCCTCCTTTCCAGCGTAGTTCAAATGCAGGAATCAGGGCCAGATGGGGTGTCCACTTCTTCCTCACTTCTTTTGAACTTCCTTTTAAACTTCAGATAAACAATCAGAGCCTTTATGATCTAAATCATGTTAGTACTTTGAACATGAAATGTTTGTAAATGGAAACATTTTTCCCAAATTTCTCAAACTCTTTGGAGAGCTTGGTTAGTTCGTCAGAAGTTGTGATACCTTTCAACACACCAACAAGAGCTATTCATGGAAGGAATTCACTTGCATGAAATAGAAAGGTTTTAAAATCTCATACAGTATGTCTATTATCTGTGTGCACATAGTACTCATTTACACTTTTCCAGGAACATTACACCTAATGCACTGGAACTTGAACTACAGTATAACAAGTATTTAGTCATTTCTAAGTTTTCCTCATACTAGTTAATTTTAATGTTACTACTGAAAATTGACTTGTATTATCTGTATATCAGATTCAGATTACAAAATGGATCGTGAAATAACATTGAAAATTCACTGGAAAAGCAAAACCAGAGAAAAGGCACCAGATTTATCAAAGAAAAAGGTTCAATGAAGTACAGTGAGATATTTTTCTTTGAAAAATAAAGTGGAGGTTTTTTTCCTCCAACTGGGAAAATTATTGCATAGTACCCACTGTAGCAATTTTCTTTGAGCTCACGAATAGTGAATATTTTGTTTATGAAATTATTTTGAAAATAGTCAAAGGAGATGTTTATTTACAGTAGTATAGACAAATTAATGTAGTCTTTCAAACTACTGTTTGAGGACAATGATCACCAATTCAATTAATCACTTTTGATAGGCCAGTCACTTTTCTGTATGCAATTGATTTAAATGTGAAATGCAGAAATACCATTTGCTAAGCAGGTTTACTGTCCCTGAACAACTGAAAATCTAGACAAAATGTTTTAATTAAAAAGAGCCTTGCAGTTGATGTGTGACAGGTTGAAGCAGAGGATATTATTATCTCATAGGAACAGCAGTCAGTATAATGAACAGCTATGGACAATTGATAAGAGAAGGTGTGGTATGTCATAGACCTGCTAGCTGAATCTTACCTCAAATTCCATAAGAAAAGTGGCTCATTGAAATGGCAATATGGGCCTAGCATATCTACCCATAATAGTAAATGACGATTAAGTGAGTTATGTATCAAAGCCTTCCAGTTGCAAAATTAGCAAAAAAAAGAGGAGCCTAAAAAAGCATCGGGTATATCTCAGGTATAAACAAAATATCTCAAAAGTAAACAGGAATGCTTTTTTAAATTATTCTGGAGCAATTTCCCCCCCCCCCCCCCATTTTTTTTACCTTGAGGAATTTGGTATGCTACGACCCAAAAGCTTGTTAGGTGTGGGTAGGAGACGTGTACATTATTATCGTTTTTTCTTCATGCAGTAAACTGGAAAATATCAAACACTGGTATTGGGTTTGTCGGGAATGGTGCATGTATTGTAGTACTGAGTTTATTGTATACCTGTATCTAAATTAATTATAGTACTTTTTTCACCTTCAATTACATTATCAATCAAAAAAAGCCATGGTCTCGCAGAACCTTGGAAAACACAGGCTGTTAGCTTGCCCGAATAATGTCCTTTATTGATCCATAATTCATGAGGTGCAGTGCACAGAAGGTGTTTCGAATCACGTGTCAAACCTGTACATGAAGTGGCATGTGAATCAAACATTATACCGATTCACCATAGGAATTAAGGATCAATTATAGATGGGCAACATTATCACCAAAATTCGAATCCCCCATGGATTGTATAGTTCCTATCAGCCATGGAATTCCACGGATCAGTCTCTAAAAGGCAGATTCAATTGTTTTTTTCCTATCACTGAAAATCCGCACAACGGATTTAGAATCCGAATCTGCAAATGGAATCCGGAAACGGAATCCAAATCTGCCAAAGGAACTATTATGGGAGGAGTACATAAGTGGGGTGCAGCCTCAGGTTTAAGCCATTGTGTTGTAGACAAGGTTTGGCTGTGGGTTTGTTAAGGTTGTTGCTGCTGCTGTAGTACTACAGGACAAATATTTATACATTATTTACTTAATACAACTTGTAGCTTAACCATTAACCTGTGACTAACAGGACTGATCCCTGTCTATGTGTGTCCAGTCCACTCCCTGGCCTGGTCTGGTGCCTTCCTGGCTCTTCTCCTGTACTGTGTATGTGTCTATTATATACATTACATAGCAGCATATCAATATCAAATAATAATATTATAATATTAATAACAACACTGTGTCAATTAGTTTCATTCTCTGTACTTAGTGTGTCAGTGCGCAGCCCAGGTTTATAGAATTGCCACATTGGTACTACCACTGTCAGATCCACAGAAATAACAGCAGCAGAAGCACCCAGTCAGAGAAATCAAAAACACTGTGAAAAATGCCAAATCAGCACAGTAAGTAAATCAAAATCACTCAATGTCACTGTTTCTCAATTCTCTTTCTCACCGTATCTCACACACTTCGCTTTTAGATATAGATATATACAATTAACTCACGGAGAAGTGACTCACTCTAAATGAAATTGGAGAACAGGAGATTTTTCAGACTTATTATACAGCAATAATATACTGTCATGGTCATGTAACGTTACTGACTGCAGAACAGGATACGGACCCGCAGTGCAGAGGTAGGGAGTAATAAACCGACCTTGGCCTGGGATCAGAGGCCTGAGATGCAGGGATAGTCAGGTATGGTTCCAGGGTCGAGGTAGGCTGCAGTCAAAGAGTAGTCAGGTCCGGTTCCGAGGTCGAGATAGGCAGCAGGCAAAACAAAGGCAGAGTTCAGACAGGACAAGGTAAGAAGTACTTTGTACGAGCAAGGTTGGATAGCAACTGCCTGCTACTTAAAGGCTAGAGGCAGCTGCTGGCAATGAAAGTTCAATGTGAGGCTTACTTCCTGTGAGGGCAGGGATTGCCAGGAGGCAAGATGGTTGTGGTAGCTTCCTGTAAGCATTCATCCTGAATGTTTGGGCAGATCCCTTCTTCAGGGTTGAACTCCGAGGCGACCAGGTCCTGTTTTTTCTGGCTGACGATGGTGGAACACCTTGACTAGAGCTGGAGCATGAAGATCTTGAGACTTCACCCAGCTCCTTTCTTCAGGACAATACCCCTTCCAGTCCATCAGATACTGAATGGATCCCCTGGAGATATGAGAGTCAAGTATTTGTTATACATCATACTCAATTTGACCCTCAACGGTTACCTTAGTAGGAGGAGGAGAGTCCTCTGAAAAGCAACTTTTCACCACAGGTTTCAGAAGGGATCTGTGGCACGTGGTGGGAAGTTTTAATGAAGAGGGGAGCTCCAGTTGATATGTGACCTCATTGATCTCCGGACGATATTGTAGGGAACAATGAATCACGGTCCGAGTTTATCAGAGGGTTGACGTAAACGGATGTTCTGTGTTGAGAGCCATACTTTATCCCCAATGGAGTATGGGTATGTTGGCCTCTGATGTTTATCCGCAGACTTTTTTGTCTCTCAGTGGCTGAGTGAAGGGTTTCCTGAATCCCCTTCCAAAGGTCCTTTAAGTTCTGTGCCCTGGTATCAGCCGCTGGAACACCTGTTGCTGGAGAATGAATGGGAAAAGTGCAGGGATGATAACCCCATGCTGCAAAAAATGGAGAACAGCCCAGAGAGTCATGAGCTAAACTGTTGCGTACAAATTCTGCCAGCGGCAGGCATTCTGAACGTTTATTAATGTAATATCTGAGTTATTGCTCCAAGGATTGGTTGGTGTGCTCAGTTTGCCCATTGAATTGCGGGTGGTAGGCAGACGAAAATTGAAGGTCAATCCCCAATCGCCTGCAGAACGCCTTCTAAAATGTTGAAATTAACTGGGACCCTCTGTCTGAGATGATCTGCAAAGGCAGTCCATGCACATGAAATACCTCCTTGGTGATGATGTCCGCCATTTCAGAAGAAAAGGGAAGGTGTTTAAGGGGTATGAAGTGGGCCTGTTTCGTAAAACGATCAACAATTACCCGAATTGTCGTCAAACCCTGAGAGGGGGGAAGTTCCACAATAAAGTCCATGGATAGGTGCGTCCAGTGACTAGAGGGTATCAGCAATGGTTGCAGAAGCCCACAGGGCAGTGTAAGAGGAACCTTAGTTTGGGCACATACAGTACATTGCAGGTTGAGACGAAGTCCTGTACTTCAGTTTTTATTTTAGCCACCAAAAAGTCCTCTCAAGAAGTTCACATGTCTTCCGAACCCCAGGGTGGCCTGCAAGTTTAGATTTGTGTCCCCATCGTAGGACTTCCAGCCGGAGTGAAGGAGGAATGAAACGTTTGGATGGAGGAATCGCTATTCCAGTAGGCACCTTGGTCTGGGCTTTCTGAATACAATTGAGAATAATAATAGCTGACAAAATTTAGATAAGGGAATGATGGGTCCCTTGTCCATAGAATCGGTCGTCTGTGGAGAACTGGTGTGATAGAGCATCCGCTTTTACGTTTTTGGAACCCAGGCGGTAGGAGATTATGTAGTTGAAGCGATTGCCTACATCGTAATTGTGTTCCACAGGGGTAAATTTCTTTGAGAAAAAGTAACACGGATGTAACCGAACCTGAAACTCGCTTCTCTTTGACAGGACTGCACCTGCACCCATGTCAGAGGCATCCACTTCAACGATAAAAGGATGGTGAGGATCGGTGTGTTTCAAGATGGGTACAGATTAAAAGATCTTCTTAAGATTCAGAAATGCCGCCTGGGCCTGTAATAAGCAAAAAAATAGAAGGAGCTCACAAAAGATTTTGGTGGTGTCAAAAGACTACCTAGTGTATTAATGCATCAGAGTCAGTACAGGTAATGTTTCTGGATACTAGGTCCCTTCCTCAGACCTAACACCTCACCACCTGAGGAAGGGAACTAGTGTCCAGAAACGTTACCTATACTGACTCTGATGCATTAATACACTAGGTAGTCTTTTGACACCACCAAAATCTTTTGTGTGCTCCTTCTATTTATTTGCTTATTACTGTCATATAGGATCCAGCTTTGGGACGCCGGGATCAACAGGAGGTAAGCACCAAAAGTGTATTTTTTGTTTAAATTTTGGCTATAAGCAGTGGTGTGCCATCTATATCTTCTTTTATGCCGCCTGGGCCTGTGGGGACCAGTTCTTGTGATCTGCCTGTTTCTTTGTCATGGCTGTGATGGGTGCAACGATTTTGGAGAAGTACCATTTGAATCGCCTGTGGTAATTCGCGAAGCCCAGGAATCTCTGGATAACTTTTAGTCCTTTAGGTACTGGCCAATCTAGAACAGCAGAATCCTTGGAATGGTCCATTTCCAGGACCTGGGATGATGTATCTGAGAAAAAAAAGGTGGAATTTCTCGAACTCGCACTTCTCGAATTTCGCGAAGAGGTTGTTATCCAGGATGCATTTAAGGACCACCCTCACCTGCTGAAGATGTTGTTCCAGAGTTTTAGAATAGATGAGGATATCATCAAGGTATAAAATCACGGAAGAGTCTAACATGTCTCTGAAAATGTCGTTCACAAAAAACTGGAAGGGTGCAATGCATAGGCCAAAGGGCATCACCAGATACTCATAGTGTCCATCGTGTGTGTTGGAAACGGTTTTCCACTCATCACCCTGTCTTATCCTTATAAGGTTATAAGCTCCTCTATGCGAGTTTGGTAAAAACAGTTGCCCCATGCAGACGGTCAAAAAGTTTAGTGATCAGTTGGAGAGGGTATCTGTTCTTAATAATAATCTTATTCAAACCGCTGTAGTCAATACAATGCCTTAATGACCCATCCTTCTTTGCCACAAAGAAGAAACCTGCACCAGCAGGAGAACAGGATTTACGAATGAATCCCTGCTTCAGATTCTCGTCAATGTATGTCCTCATCACCTGGTTTCAGGTTCGGAAAGAGGATGTGTACATCCATGAGGAGGAGTCATCCCAGGAATAAAGGTTGATTGCACAATCAAACAGTCGATGCACAGATAATTCTTCAGCCTGTCCCTTGTCGAAGACCCGACACAGGTCGGAGTAACAGGCTGGGAGAATGGGTAAGTCCTCTAGTGCAGGCAGTAGAAGAGGGCCCACAGGACGACAGGGTGAAAGACATTTGCCATGGCAGACAGACCCTCAAGTTCTTATCTGTCCCGAAAACCAGTCAATCTGGGTATTGTGGGTACGTAGCAGGGATGCCATAGAAACACTTTGATGGCTGGGGAATTGATGACATCCAGCTGGATGAGTTTGTGGTGCAAAACACCAACCGTATCCCTGATTTGAACCTTCTCTTGTGATATGACCCCCGATCCCAACGGTCTATCATCGATGGAAGAGATACCTAGGAGTACGTCCTTCTTCTGGAGTGGAATCTTGATTCGTTGATCGAAATCCTTATCCACAAATATACCAGCAGCTCCGGAGTCCACAAAGGCCTTGGTTATCACGGAATGGTCTTGCCAGGATAGGTAGATGGGTACCATCAAACAACAAGGAGATGGGGAGAAAGTGCAGATACCCAGAGGAAACTCCACTTCTTGCTGTGGGCACGGGCATTTCCTGACATCTTAGGACAGGTTCTTACCATGTGACCCTTCTCGCAACAGTAGAGGCACAATCCCAAGGATCGCCGGTGCTGCTTCTCTCGTTCTGTCAAACACAAATTGCCTAATTGCATGGGTTCCATTGGTTTTCCTGATATTTCATTGGAAAGAGCCTAAATTGGTGGAGTCAGTGGAAGAGACAGGAACCTGTTAGAATGATCCTGCTCGTGACGCCTCTCCCTCATCTGAAAGTTCAGGGACCTGCAAAGGGAGATCAGTCCTTCCAGATCTACAGGTAGATCCCTGTATATCAATTCGTCCTTCAGCCTCTTCTCAATGCTGTGACAGAAAGCAGCCTTCAAAGCCTCCTCATTCCAATCCGTCTCCACAGCCAAGGTCCTAAACTCAATAGCATATTGTCCCATAGTGCAGAAGTCTTGTTTTAATTGTAGTTGTGAAAATTCAGCAGATGCCGCACGGCCGGGGAATCAAAGATTATCCGGAAGGTTTGCATGAAAGCGACGGAATCATCCAACAAAGGGGAACCCTTTTCAGAAAGAGGTTAGGCCCAAGCTAATGCTTCATCCGTGTGTAGCGAGAAGATATATGCCACTCGAGAGTGGTGGGTAGAGAAGAATGACGATTGTGTGTCGAACTGCACCTAGCACTGTTTCAATAATCCTCTGCAGCCTGAGGGAAGCCCTCCATAGTGGACAGGAGTCAGGATCCGGGGCTCCCTTAGGACCACAGATACTGGTGCAGAGTCACGAGCTAAAGGCACGGAATAGATGGGGTCACCCTGGGGTTATTGAGGTGGCTGCACATGGTCTGCAGCGTAGCTGAGATAAAATCCAGTTTCAGATCCAGCATAGCTAGATGGGTGGCATGGGTTCCCAGAAGCTGGCCCTGACGTGCAACGGCGTTCCCTACCTCTGTTGGGTCCATTACGTGGCTAATGCAAAGTGTAATGTTTTTGACTGCAGAACAAAATACGGACCCGCAGCGCAGAGTTAGGGAGTAATAAACCAACTCTGGCCAGGGATCAGAGGCCTGAGATGCAGGGATTGTCAGGTACGGTTCAGGGGTCGAAGCAGGCGGCAGGCAAAGGGTGGTCAGGTCCGGGTCCAAGTTCGAGACAGGTGGCAGGCAAAGAGTAGTCAGGTCTGGTACTGAGGTTAAGGTAGGTGGCAGGCAAAACAAAGGCAAGACAGAGCTCAGGCAGGACAAGGTAACAAGTACTTTGCACGAGCAAGGTTGGATAGCAACTGCCTGCCACTTAAAGGCCAGAGGCAGCTGCTGGCAAGGAAAGTTCAAAGTGAGGCTTACTTCATGTAAGGGCAGGGATTGCCAGAGGCAAGTTGGTCGTATTAGCTTCGTAGAAGGTGATGTCACTTCCTGTAAGCATTCATCCTGAATGTTTGGGCAGATCCCTTATAGGTCAACTATTAAATTACTAGTTATCTAGTTAATTTTGAATTTAACAGTAAATAGTTCAGTGTGTACAGTTCACACATACACACACCAGCCCACTGACCAGTAACCCTGCCGTGCCAGTGCTGCCTGTAGTTGATAATTATAATAATAATAAAAATATAACTAATTAGTCTACACTCTACTAAATTTAACTGTACCAGATGGGTCGCTGTTTTAGGGCTACCTGCTTGCTGTGTATATGTGTTGTTGTTTATAGCAATTAGCTTAATAAAACTGGTAGTATTTAACTGTAACTGATTGGTCTGACCCCTGTGTGTGTATGCCCGTTGCCTGTCCACTCGCCTAGTCTCAATGACCTCAGTGGCAAGCCTAGAACAGCCCTAGCATACACAAGTGATGTTCACAAATAACAACAACATGTCTAATAGTCATACCAGTTCTAATGGTTTGAAGAAACATTTTTAAAGTAGACGTGGTGGGGCAAGAAGAGGTGGACTTAGTTTTGGTTATGGTAATTGTAGTAGTGGTGGTGATTAGAGATGGGTGAAACTGTCAAAATCCAATTTGCGGAATTTCCCAAGCTTTTCATTCAAAATCTGTTTAGCGGATTGTTCCAGTTTCAATCCATGTGGATTAATCAAAAACCGCCATTGGATACAATCCCCTGGTGGATTTTACCAATGCAATCTGCGGACGCCGCAATACGCTTGCTGATTTTAAGATTCCAATCCACTGATTCAACAATCAGCTCGTGGATTGGATTCAATCAATAGTAAAGTGAAAGCACAAAGCAGTAATAACAACCCTGTATATTCATTACTTAATAAACATAATGAGACATCATGATCACCATCCACATCAACATTACGTGCATTTATGTTACTTACCTCACATCAGCAGCACATTCTTTTAAACAGATATCATCATCAATAGTACCGTACCATTGAACAGTAATTTTTCTAATCTTGTATACAGGGACTCAAGGTATGATTTTTTGTTGTGTGCTATGGATCATGGGTATTTTTATTTTGTTTTTGTTCAACGGTGGAGGAACATTAACCCCTTGCACCATGATAACCTACAAGATTGGATTGTAATTATTACACTGTAGTGCATTCCCTACCTCACACGTCTTTCTTAAATTACACTATTGGAACAGTACAGGATGTGAGCAAAGCTCCCACAGAAGTGGTTGGTCACTATTTTTAGTTGGGATAGACTAATGGAGTCCATGGGGACATGCAGGAGTAGGCCTTTTGTATTGATAATTGTTAAAGCAGCTTATGCACAGGTTTTGATTGGTGAAATAAAGTCTTTGAACATAAAACTACAACAAAAATAATCCGCGCATAAAACAAGTCCAAAAATATACAATGGAAAAACCTGACCATATATAATGTCCAGTCCTGTTGAACTAGGGGTTTTCAGATAGATCTTGAAGGTTATCTCACAATATGTGGAGAAAAAAACAGAGACCAATCATAGTGTTTAACTGTAAAACTTCTGATATGACAAACAGACAATATAAACTAGACAACCAAACAGTAAACACAAAACAGACCAACTAACACTAAACTGAACACCTAGTAATGAGCCAAAAATGACTAATGTAATAAAATGCACTTAAAAATAAATTGTAACATATACAGGGGGTGAAGATGTGAGAACTCTGCCCCGGTAGGGGAAAAATTGAAAACCTACTTACAACAAGCAGGATTTAGAAGGCATAGTTGGTAGTCCCTTTCCCAAAAGCGGATGTCAACACTGGGAACTTGTTGTTCCTTCCCCAGATAGCTGGTCCCGCCGCCGCGTGTACCGCCACTCTGGTCAGTCCCCGTTGATAGCACCGCCTTGGTCGAGATTTACAACTCTGCCTGCATACAACGGTCCTGTGTACCGACCGCGAACGCTTCCTTAGTTGCGTGCGCACATGCAAAAGTGTGGCTCACTTGCCGCTTAGCTCCGCACAGTTCGTCCGGCGCTCCACAGATTCGGCAGATTCTGATAAAGATGAAGATGCAGACAATGTTTGTCTAGTTTGCATTGTCTGTTTGTCATATCAGCAGTTTAACAGTTAAACACTATGATTGGTCTCTTTTTTTTCTCCACATATTGTGAAACAACCTTCAAGATCTATCTGAAGACCCCTAGTTCATCAGGACTTGACATTATATATGGTCAGGTTTTTCCACTGCATATTTTTGGACTTGTTTTAGGCACCGGATTATTTTTTGTTGTATTCTGTGTATGATTTGTATTGATCTAATTGATCCTGGCAGCCTATCTATAGGCATAGGGATTTTTTTGTATACACTAGTATTGTTTATTTTACACTATATTAATTATTGTATTAGCGCTATAAGCACATTATCTTTTTTTTTTTTTTCACTTTTTTTTTTTATAACTTTGGTTTTATTGGGTGAAATACATCTTACATGGTAACACCCTCCATTGTCTCCAAATATATCACCATAATAAAAACTTTCATTTTTGTTTTATACAAACCTTCCAAAATTTTGACGAACTAGACTCACAAGACGAACAGGGGGGGGAAGACATGCCCAATGGTTACTGGGGCAGGGAGGGGGGGGAAGGGAGGGCTGGGGAAGGGAGAGGAGGAGGGGGGGGATGCTCTGTGAACGATCCAAACTGCCGCTGTCAGATGGGCTTCTTTTTTTTTATTTTTTATTTTTTTGTGCTATATGTCGAGGCGGGCCGCGTACTATGTTTTTTTTTTTTTTTTTGCTCTCCCTGAGACCCCACCGGTCGCCCCTCCCTCCATTTATCTCCCAAGGCCTGGGTTCCGCTCCTGCTCTGGGCTTACGGTCACTAAGCTGTCAAGGATCCCTTTCGTTACCGGAGAATGCATTTACCGGTAATCAATGCAGAATTGTGGTGATATCTATTCCCGGGATGTCTGTCTGTGCCAACCAAGGCTCCCAGACTTTTAGAAAATTTGAGCCGGTGTCGTTGACCAGACTCGTCAACTGTTCCATCCAGCACACAAACCAAATTCTGTGTCTAATCTTTGGGAGAATTGGAATCTCTATTTGTTTCCATACTGCTGCGATCTCGCATCTGGTGGCAGTGGCCAGATGTGCTATTAATTTATGTGTGGCGTTTGATAGCCCCTCGACTCGTCTGCCCAGTAGGAATAGCCACGGGTCTAAGGGGATCTCCACATCCAATAGTCTTTGGAGCCAATCCTTAATTTCCTCCCAAATGGGGGTTATCTTTGCGCAAGACCACAGCATATGAAACAGGTCCGCTCTCTCCCCGCACTGTTTGGGGCAGAGCGGGGAGTAGCATTTGACAAATTTAGATAGTTTAGCGGGCGTATAATACCACCTCATCAGGACCTTATATGCATTCTCCTTTAATGTGGTACAGATGGAGCTTTTGGCCGCCACCTGCAGGATCCTGTCCCAGTCTTCGTCCTCTAAAGTCCCACCTAGGTCTGCCTCCCACTGTCTCATGTACACTGGCGACACACTTTATTCGAGCTTGGCTAGTCCCACGAATGCAGGTATACCCGGGTGTATTGAGGTTTGTGACTGTTTTCTGCCCGAGTACATTGAGTTATTTTCCAAGCAGGGATTGAAGCATTTTATTCCCGCTGGCTGCAATACTGCACAGTATAAATATATATACTGCATTACAATTCATGAATTTATGCCATCTGGTAGACACGCGAAGCATTGCAGCCTATTAAATCCTAATCATTATCATTTAACAGATCAGCCGCCCATCAGCCAGGCATGAACCCAGGCTGGGAAGGCAAATGCAACGGGGCTTGTCAGAGGTGAGGAGTGGCGCATTCCAGGTATCTGCCAGGTACATACCGGGTATTTGCTCGAATAAAGTGTGTCAGTGCAGTATGAAAGTCTGGGTTGATCGTCCGTCTCCGGGCATACTACTTCTCTGTACATTCTAGACGTTAGTCCCCTTGTGTCCGTATCTCTTGAACAGAGCTGCTCAAAATTTGTTCTCCGAGGCCGAATAGGGGCTTCATTGTAGAAGGCCCTGATCTGGAGGTATCTAAAAAATTCCGTGATAGGTAAATTTTTCTCTTCTCTAATATGATCAAATGTTTTTATGTGTAGTCTGCCCTCCAGATCTTTCAGACGGAGATATCCTGCTTGGATCCATTTTTAAAAGATCGTACTATCCATCCCTGGAGCAAAGTTTGGGTTCCCCCAGATAGGGGTCATTAGAGAGTGTAGGGACGTGAGATGGCATTTGAGCTTAACTGCGTCCCAGACCTTCAAGGAGTTAGCCATGGTCTGCAGAGGTGTCTGCATTACGGCCCGACTCTTACGGGGCAGCCAAATTAGATTCTTAATATCTATTGGTGAGCAACATTCTTTTTCTAATGCTACCCACCGGCGAAGATTCGGGTCAGTGTGCCACTGCACAATCTGGCTCAGTTGCGCTGCTTTGTAGTAGGCGAACAGACATGGCACCCCCAACCCTCCTCTCAAGGTCGGCCTCCTCAAGATTGCTCTATTAATTCTCGGGTTTTTCCTATTCCAGATAAATTTTGTTATCAGGGACTGTAGCGAGAGGATATCTTCTCTTACCAGGGGGATCGGGAGGGCCTGGAAAAGGTACAGCACCCGTGGCAGGAGATTCATCTTAACACTGTGTATGCGGCCTATCCACGAGATACTGCACTCCGCCCATTTCCCGATATCCTCACGAAGAGTCCGAAACAACCTGGGATAGTTAGCTTTGTATAAAGCCTTATATTCTTTTGTGATGTATACCCCTAAATATTTGAGCATAGAGGGTTGCCACCTAAAATTGAAATTTAGATCGATTAGTTTTTCTACTTGTTTGGGTAAATTTATATTGAGGGCTTCCGATTTGGCCTGATTAATTTTGAACCCAGAAATTTGTCTAAAGGTCCCCAGAATTGAGAAGACGTTGGGCAGGGAGGTGAGAGGTTGTGACAATGTCAGGATCACATCATCTGCGTAGAGCGCCACTTTGTGTGATTGCCCTTTTACAGTTAGTCCCGTAATATCCGGGTTGTTTCTGATATGTGCCGCCAAGGGTTCCACGCAGAGGGCGAACAACAAGGGGGACAACGGGCATCCCTGGCGCGTGCCACTCTTAATTATGAATTGCTCGGAGGAGAAACCCTGATGCCGTACCCTTGCCGCTGGCCCCTCGTAGAGTGCCATAATGGCCTCCAAGAGGCGTCCCTCAAAGCCGAATGCTCCAAGCGTCTTCCTCAGATAGGGCCAATCTATTCTATCGAAGGCTTTTTCAGCGTCCAGACTTAATACCATTGACTGGATGTTTTGCTTCTGTGCCAAATCTATCAGATCTATTATCCATCTGGTATTATCTGCCGCTTGCCTTCCTCCGATAAACCCCACCTGATCTGGATGAACTAACCTGGGCAGGACGGTACCCACTCTATTGGCTAGTAATTTGGAGAAAATTTTGATATCCGTGTTAATCAATGAGATGGGCCGGTAGCTCTTGCAGTCTGCCGGGTCCTTGCCAGGTTTATGGATCAGGGAGATTGACGCCTGCAGCATCTGGGCTGGGAACGAGGCCCCGTGTAAAATAGAGTTAAAGAGCTTCAATAGGTGTGGGGCTAATTTTTTCAAATATTTTTTATAGTATAAGTTGGAGAAGCCATCTGGCCCGGGCGCCTTGGCCGGTTTAAGTGACTTTACAACTTCCGTTAACTCTTCTAAAGAGAAGTCCGACTGTAACGCTTCTTTCTCCACCCTGCTCAGTGTCGGCAATTTGGCTTCTTTTAAGAATTCCCCTAGATTTTCCCTCGTCTTTGATTGTGTATGACCTTACCTCCATCGTACAGTGTCTCGTAGTAGCTTTTGAATTCCGTCACGATCCGCTCAGGATTGGAAGTGAGGTCCCCCCCTTGTGTGCGTATAGTTTGTATATGGTAACTAGGGATTTTGTTTCTCAATTTGTTTGCCAATAGGGTGTCTGGTTTGTTCGCCTTTTCAAAGTACCTACGCCTGGACCAGCTCATCTCCTTTTCTGCCTGGGAGGCTAGTTTGATGTTCAATTGCTGTTTGATATCTGCTAATGCTCGCAGCGTGTCCGTGTTTCTATATAGTTTATGCGCCTTTGATAGGGTCGCCAGCTTGTCCTGTAGGACCTTGATTTGTTTCTCTTGATCCCTCCTGTGCCTAGCAGCCAGGCACATGAGGGATCCTCTGAGCATTGCCTTATGGGCCTCCCACAGGGTAGTGTTGGACGAGACACTCCCTACGTTCTCAGCAAAGAAGTCTGTGATTCTGTCTCCTATCTCTCTCTGTATCTCTGGGATTTTGAGCAATAATTCATTAAGCCTCCAATTTGCTCCAGGTCTGGCCCGCAGATCTAGTGAGCACCGCAGCTCAATGGGTGCGTGGTCGGACCACGAAATATCGTGGATCCCTGAGTGGGAGACCACCGGAACCAATCTATTGGATACAAGGAAGTAGTCCAGCCGGCTGTATCGGTTGTGGGGGTGAGAGAAAAAGGTGTAGTCTCTACTTCTGGGGTGTTGTTCCCGCCATATGTCTACTAATTGGCAATCTTTTAACCCGTGTGTGATTTGCCGAATGTCCATCTTAGGGGGGGCATCCGTAGACGTGCATCTGTCTAATTTGGGATTTAGGGTCCTGTTTAGGTCACCTGCTATTATCATCTTTCCCTTAGCCTCCCTGTGGAGCTTTCTAAAGAAGAGGGAGAAGAAATCCGCCGAGGCTTCGCAAGGTGCATAGACCGATGCTAACGTAAGCGGGTTTCCTTGTAGTGACCCCACTAAGATTAAGAATCTGCCCTCTCTATCTACAACCTTCTTCTCAACTAGAAAATCTAACCTGTTATGTATAGCTATTGCAACCCCTCTTTTTTTTACTTGTGCGGATGCCAGGTGTACTACTCTGAAATCTTTGTCCCAGAACTTTGGATAACTATCTCTAGAGAAATGCGTTTCCTGGAGAAACAGGAGATCGGCCCTGAGACGTTTGTAGTCCCGCAAGGCCAGCTTGCGTTTTGCTGGGCCGTTGAACCCCTTCACATTGTGAGATATGCATCTGACCTCATTACTCATAGTGTTTTATTGATGACCTGATTCTGTCGGTGACTTCTTGCGCCCTTCGGGGCCCTCTGGGAGGTGCATGGATTTCAGTATCAGCAACCCTCTTTGCGGAGCGTCTCCTCATCTGCCTCTTGATGGGTGGGTAGGGTATGCGAAAAGGGAGAGTGGTACAGAGGGAAAAAACATTAGGGGAGGATACATACAGATCAAAACACTCAAACATATATACGTTTATACACATGTAACTGATACCGGAACCAGGCCTTCCCTGACCTACTTCCCGCATCACTGCCTTTCGGATTGAGGACCTGGCGAGTCCCGGACCCTGCCCCCCTCCCTCTCTCCGAAGGTCTTTAGGTGGTTCTGGGAGACCCCTCCCCATCACCCCCTGCTTGAGGCTTATGCCGACTTTGGGGTAGACCAGCCGGTTCCCACCCCGTGTCCGCGCATCTCATACACCCTAAATGATAAATGGGGATATATCCCCTAACTTGTTAACTGCACAACTTGGCCTAATGTGACTGTGTTTGCCAATCCAACTTTTAAGAATCAATTCTCTATCCTGTTGCCCCTTGCCTCTCTCTCCGAGTCGCCAACCATGTTCTTCAGATTCCCAGCTTACTATGCTTGACCCTGCCTCGCTCTAACCTTGCTACCTCTATCCTATCTGTCTACTTCCCCCAACCTGCTTCCAACTTTCCCTAGCCTTTACGTCCTCATTCTCCTCCCCCGTGACCTCTCCGTCCCCATCTCTTGCTCTCTTCTCTATCTCTTATACCTTTATTTTTATTTCTCTCTCTTATATTCCCTCACTCTGCCTTTCCCCCTCTCCTACTTACTTTCGCCCTCTTTTTTCTCCTTCCTATTATTTCCACCTTCCTTGCCCCTATATCCAGTCTATAACCTACGTTCCTGGGCCCCTCTCGGCTACCTCCTGTTATTACTATTCCCGCCGTTCCCTTCTTCTACAATCTAGCCGTCTATCTGCTTAATTTACCCCCTTTCCCAAGGCCTTTAAGTCCCCTATATAGTATCCCCCCTCCTGTTTCGAGTGGGAGACTTCCGCGGCAATCTGCAGTTCTTTCGCGTCTTCCGGCGCGGTGCGTCTCTGTCCGATGACGTCATCTGATTCCTTTGCCACCTCCAAGATGGCGCCCGTCGCTGTGCATCCGCCCTCGGCTGTCAGCTGGTTTCCTGTTTCCTGTGACCGGACGCCATTTTGAGGAGTGCTCCGCTATGAGGAGGAGGTGTGTCGCGCTGCTTCTTCCCGCCTTAGGAGAGCCTCTGCCATCTGCGTCTCACGCTGGAACTCACCATGCTCCGGCCTCAGCGCCATCTTTTGCTGACTGAAGGTAAGTCCGATTACTTTTTTGCGGGGATTGCGCTGCCCATCTGTGTACCCTGGGTCGGTCACCCCCCGTTCCAGGGCGGACGTGATCTTCTTGCTTCTACCCTGATCGAGCCATTTGGTGAGGGCGCGTGCGTTTGACCCGTCCGGATCCGAGGCATAACTGGGCGACACAGGTCTGATAAATGGCTGGTTTACCACCCCCTCCGGTTAGAGTGTCCCGGGGGCAGGCAGATAACAGGCAGTGGGGCTAGATAGATTGTAACCGCATAATAACTTTAAAACTGCGCAACTGTGCGCTAGTGTGGGAGGACCGGTGCCCTCATTCAGCGCTTCTTCCCTTTTGTCCGCGGGGATCCAGGCCCTCCACTCCACTCCGGCTCTAGCACTTCTGACTCCTCCGATGGGGGTGCCGGGGCACCTTTGAGGCCCAGTTTGACTAAGAATTCCGGGCCGTCTGCGGGGTCTTTTATGTGGAGTGCCCTCCCGTTCTTGGTTACCTGCAACCCGAACGGAAAGGTCCACCTGTACCGCACATTCTGCTCCCTGAGGGCCCTTGTAATGGGGAACAGGCCGCGGCGCCTGAGAAGCGTGGCTGGGGATAGATCTTGGAAGATCAGCATCCTGTTCCCCTCAAAGTCCACAGATGGCAGGGGCCTCGTCAGTCGTAGGATAGCTTCCTTCGTGGTGAAGTAGTGTAACCTAATTATAATGTCTCTGGGCTGCTCGTTATTTACTGGACGAGCCCGGAGGGCTCTATGGCATCTGTCCATTGCCCGGGCCTCCTTGTTTAGGTCGGGGAGAAGGGTCTCAATCCAGCGGGTGACATAGTCATTGCAATCCTCTATCTCCTCTGAGACTCCCCGGATCCGTAAATTGTTCCTTCTATCCCGGTTCTCAGTGTCTTCCTGTCTCTCCCGCAGCTCGTCAATTTGTTTCTGTAAGTCCCCTGATTTTTTGTCCGTCCTTTGCACTGCCTTTATGGTCTGGTCCACCTTCCGTTCCAAGTCGTCAGTTCTGGTGCCCAGCTTCCCCACATCCCGTTTAATTTCTTTTATGTCAGCTTGCAGGAGCGATTTGAGGTCATTATATAACCTCTCAAAATCGCACCTTCTGACTGGTAATAGTGCTTGGTCGCTGGGGGAATCTTCCTCACCTTCCGTTTCATTATCTGTGCCGGGGTTTGAAGTTGGCGCCATTTCCTCCCTGCTCCCGCTTGTGCTAGCGCCGCCAAAGTAATTCCTTACATCGGCCGTTTTCGTTTTTTTCTGCGCCCCCGGTTTCTTCGGTGCCATCCTGGGATTTCAGACAGGCTGCTGGCACTGATTATTTTAAAGATCTTTATTATTTGGGTGTTTTTAAGTTGTTTTATGTGTCGCGCGGCACGGAGCTAGATTCCTATGCTGCCATCTCCGTTGCCGTCGCGCATGCGCCTCCTTTTTTTTACATAAAATTAGGGGCAAGATATAAAAACAGATTAAATAGACAGATAAATGGCCGTGCTATTAAGAGCAAGGCTATCATTAAAGATGACAGGTGAGCCAAAAGAAAATCAGTAAAAAAAATATAATTTCAAGAAAGGGCTACCTGATTATTTCAGTTGTATCAGGTATTCATGACTGTGGAACAAAGGCACAAAAGAATGTATATAGAATAAAATATATAGCTCCTAAACTGCCAGATATAGGAAAGTGCACAACCGTTCTATGGAACATTTAGAAAAAGTAAAAGATTCTAGATATAGATATTTAGAAATTGTGTGAGGACTCACTTTATAGAATAGTAACACCAACCTAACACTGGATGAGTTAAATCAAATGAAATGAAAAGCTGTGACTTATTATTGGAGGGGTAATATAGGAATATGAAAACATTTGCATATTATAGGACATATTTTTTTTAATTGATGCATTTTTTATATTGTTAAAGTGTATGCGAAAATCCTTTATATCAGTTCTCTAACATTATATACCTGCATCAACATAGTGCTTCATCACAGCAGGCCAGCTACAGGTACAAGTGCTTGAAGTACATTCAGTCATACAGTACTTGTCATTTTTGTGAATTTCTTTAAAAATGACAATAATCACCTAAAATCTGTACGATCAGTATTTTCCTAGTGTTCCTCGGTTTCTTTTTTGTTTATAGAGAGGAATTTATAGGAAGCCTGAATAAAAGAACACACATCAGGTGCCGAACAAGTATAATCTATTTTCGATCAAGGATAAATTGTAGAGTATCATGCTCACAATAAGAATCTCACACGTGGTTACGGACATCCTCCTATGAGAAAAAGCTACAGTACAGTGCTGGCTTTACATTAAAAAAGAATGCAATGCAGTGGAACATAAATAGATAAGGCCTACAAATCATTCAGAGTCAAATGAATCCGGATACAAAAGAATAGAAAATCAAGTTAAGTACTTGAGTACTACAGAATTAAAGGTTTCTACTAAACATTTGTATTTTATTCTAATGTTACACTTCATTGCAAGTTCTTTAAGTTCAAACATTTAATGTAAGCTTTGGTATAACTATAGCATATATCTATTTACATTGCTTTGTTCATAATATATGAAAACTGTACGTAAAAAACATGATTGCAATATAGTAATAATGCTGTACATGGGATAAAGTATTACTTGCAATAAATATAAACAACATCTTGTTGTCACTTTCAGAATATTTATATAGAAACATATATAACTATGCAAAATGTAAGAAAATAATTAATTTGAATTAATCCTAACAATTAACTGTGACTGAAATATTTTTGTAATAATATGTTTATGAACCTTTTCCAAGTTTTGTTCAAGGTTCAACAGTTTGATTACAGCCACTTTTAGGTATATTCCTGGAATCACATTTATAGTGTGTGCAACTGTGGTAGATATTAATCAACAACCTTTAGGTATGTGTCATTGCTTTCAGTTGTAAAAATAAACAATACAAGATGACTGTATCTTACACTTTGAGGTTTCAACAAAGAAATTACTAGGTAGCATCACAGCTGTCATATAAATTAATATTACAAAATTGAGTCAAACAAAGGCTTTAGTTGGTATTTTGGTTAATTTGACAGAAACTATTAAAGAGATAATCTTTTGCTGCTTTACTTGCCTGAACACTCTGTCTGAGAGACTTTGTTTTAATGTTTTAATGATCACGATTACTTCCATTATCACTTTTTGATCACATAGTTTTACACTTCTTTTTACTAAAATTGACTAGTAAAAGATATTTTAAAATGACATTTTTTTCTACTACTAAAGGACAGATACAGATAAATAGGGATCTCTTCTCTACGTCTATAGATTATTTTGTATACTAAACCCTATGTGCACCAGCCTCCCTCAACCATAACCAAGAATTGTTAGCTGTGCAGGGATCACTATATATAGTTTATAGAGAAACAACAAAGTAGAATGTGAAAGCTCATTGGATAGAACATCCAGAAAAGTATTCAGTTGACAAAGAGATATAGGCTTCAAATAATCCAGGTGTATTCTCCAACATTGTGTTACACAGACAATGAATTGGAAGAATTCTACAATTACATCAATCAATTTAACAGCAAAGGAAATTGTTACCTTGATTGTTATGGGGGATTTAAATACACAGATTGGTGCCCGAAGGACAAAGCATTAGCTGGTCATTGCAACTGATTGGTAGAATTTGCAGAATGTGAAAATATATACATATACTGAATTCTTAGTGTGGAACATGCACTCCAGTGCCGGGTCCGTTAAAGGTACAAAATTATGCTTGTCAATGATAAATCCACAAACACCATAGGGGGTAAAGATTGAAGCAAAGATTCCTGTGGTATGGTTTCCTTAATGGGGACCTATATTCCCTGAAGGAACTGAACAAAGGAGCAAACTCCCTGCGCAGAACCTCATTGGGATGGGCCCTGGAACACTATTGAACCACAAAGCATATCATCTTGAATAGGATAAAGTCTCTTACTCACATCTGTGGAGCATCCCCATCCAATACTGGTGTGTGGAGCGTGCTGCAACTTGTTAGAAAATCCAAATCCGCATCCATAAAGTTGAAGGCACACAGCAAAGAGAGTGGGTCAAAACTGGTAAAAAATGTTCTTTATTAATCCATAAAAAGAGAGAATGGAAATGCAAAACCTTGATAAAGTGCTTGGTGCACAAAACATGTAGGAGGGTTTTGCACCTCCATTCTCTCTTTTTATAGATTAATAAAGTACATTTTTTACCAGTTTTGACCCACTCTCTTTGCTGTGCGCCTTCACCTTTATGGGTGTGGATGTGAAAATATATACATCATGAATTTAATTGTAAGTGATGTGTGTAGAGTTATGCAATGGAGACCGTTTTTAAAGTGAAATTAAAATAAGGCTTTATTGTGCCTGTTCCTTTAAACACTGCAAACACAAACATAAAATAAAAGCCTACTCCACTTTGGAGAAATCACTACACATTTTACTCCAGCCATATCTTACTGGATCGGTAGTTAAGCTAGTTACCACCCCCAAACATATATACATATATATATACAACAGTCCAAGAAGAAAGTCTCTTATCTGATGGTTGGAGCTGTAGGGGAAGGCGTCTCTGCCTTCCTGGGTCAGCACCCGTGTGTGCTATGGCAAGCTCTGTGTCTAGGTATAGAGATCTGGTCCCTTTGTTTTGCTATCAGCATACTGTCCTTCTGCAGCTCAAGACATCTCTAAGGAAATCTCTGAAGTTTTATTTTCCTTGGTCAGCTCCCTTGTGAGCTAAGGAATCTCTGAAATCTTTATTTTCCTTATTTCAGCTCCCTTGTGAGCTAAGGAATCTCTGAAATCTTTTTCCTTTTTCAGCTCCCTTGTGAGCTAAGGAATTCCTCTCCTGTTGGAAACAGGAGGCTTTTCTAAGTGACTTAATTGGCCAGGTGGAGTCTGGTTAATTGCCCGCTGCACTTAACCAGACCCCTGCTGGATTTTAGAGAGATTTTCTTCAACACGGATAAGTCCCTGTTACATACCTCACCTGTTTGTGGGAAGCTTTGGCTTGCCACGGCTGAAGCCCATCCCTCCACGCTCACTCAAAATATCTCTGTGGCTTGAATAAGAGTGGATAGAGGAAGAGAACCCTCAGTCTCATGGAGATTAGAGTCCTTTTGCCATGTTATTAGTGTCTCTTCCAGAAGGTGCTTGAGGTCAGCCCTCCTCAGTTGCTTGAAGAGGACTTTTTCCAAGTACTTTCTTTCTACTGACTACGCTGTCATGAGATTTCCCCTGTGTCGGTGATCCTCTCTTTGTAGGTAGCCTGTATGGCGACAGTCGCAGAGCGTTTACACAAATAACTTTCTCTCGCCATCTTTTCCATGGACTCCAATTTAACCCTAAATGTCCATTCCTTGTAACCCTTTCTCAGGTCTTGCAAAGCCTCTGTCAGGCTCTGAATTCTGTCTGATGTCTGGAATCTATTTCTACTATCCTAGACTCGTGCCATTTCAAGGTTTCATTTAAAGACTATTCAAGAATAGCTTTTTGAGTTTTCAGCTCTTAAAGCTGCCCTTCTGCACTTCTTTTTCCATTCAATGCAGTTGTCAGTTCAGCTTCTTGGTAATTGAATTGCGATTCCACATCCATTTCCAGACAACGTCCTATCTTTTCAGCTTCATCAGATAAGGATTTTTCTTGTTTTCATTCTGCACTCATACCTTTGTTTGTTGCCTGTTGGGCAACTGAAGGTTTAGCCAGTACTTGCTCAGGCGGTTCAAACTTTTGCAATCTCGTTTTGCAGTTGAGCGGTGTTCCCAGCTCTCACTGTACTCTTGTCTTCATGGGCTTTAGTTGCTGTGGGATGTCGACGCTTGGGCAGGGTCAATACCTTTTCCTGTAGTGGAGACACCTGTGCTTTAATCATCTGCAGAGTCTCACTGTTTTAATTCTGTAACCTTTTTCTCCAACTTCATCTTTTCAGACTCCAAGATTTTAACCACGGTCCCTAAAGTCTTTGCATACTCTCTCTCTCTGCAGTACTGTAAACTCATTTCTCAGTCTTTCAAGCTTTTCCACTTCTAGGCTTTTCTGCAAGTTTAATTCATCCACAAGAGATCCCTGTTTCTTGAATGCATCCTACAATTCTCCTCTCTGGGTCTTTATCTCTTCTCTGTGCTTTCTCTGAGCTTCCTCCATGTATCCTTCATTATATTGTGGAGCACTGTAAATGTCTTCATTAGGGCCGCAGCTGCTTGCTTCAGTTTCAGCTGCTTGCTTCTTGTGCTCCCTCTTGTACAGAGTCAACCTGCCTCTAAGCTTGGCCTCTAGCGATGATCTGGTGATGCTCAGGGTAGCCTTCAGTTTCTCATGCTGCTCTGCAGGGACACACTGGGTAATCAGACGTTCCCGCAACAATTGTACTTCTTTAGCAGCCTGCAGATTTTCTTCCTGCAGAGATCGCTGCTTCTCCTCAGCATTCTGGAGGTGCGTATGCGGACCTTGCAGTTGGTTCTGCAAAAGGTGCTCTGCTTGTGTGTGTTGCTACAATGCTTCAAAATGTTCATCTTCCAATAGTTTCTTTAATTTTTGTAGCTTGTGCAGCTTTTCCTTCTTTTCATTGACGTGATCTGTCAAATCCGAATGTTTTTCTTTTTTTTCTCTTTTTTGCAGTCTCTGTAATTTTCAGGGCCTCCTTGTAGTCCTCCTTCAATTTACGCACTTCTGATTTGAGACTCCTGGTCTCCTGGTGTGAGTCTTCAGCTCTTCGGCGAGACTGTGAAGTTCCACTTTAGAGACTTCCAGTTATGTGCGGAAACTGCTGATCTCTTGGTGTGAGGCATCCAGTGCTATGCGGAGAGTATGAACCTCATTCTGTGATATGTCCACCTCTATCTGGACACTGTTGACCTCCTGGTGTGAGGCATTCAGTTCTATGCGGAGAGAGAGTGTGAACCTCATTCTGAGAGACTTCACCTCTCTATGGCAATTATGAACCTCTTGCTGAGAGACTGTAATCTGTTTCAGTGCCTTCTCATAATTCTTTTTCAGATTAGAAATCATTCTATCAGATTAGTTCTGCTTTTCATCCATGGCGGTAATAGTAGCGTTTGCTGTATCTAGATCTGTCCTTAGATCCTACAATTCGGTCCCGGATTCAGAGTACATTGCGAGAACAGTCTTTTGTAGCTCAGCGTTATCTTCCCTCTCCAGTTTAATTGTTCATGGAGCAGATCACAGTCATGCCTGACATTTTGCAGGGCATCTTCAGGGCTGGTCATGAGATTGTCACTCATTGGTTCTGGCTCTATGGGGAACCTCTGATATAATTTGAGGGTTTCTCACTGTCGGCACCATACAGACACTTCTTTAGGATACACGACTTCTGCCTTGGACCTTCTTGATATTCGGTTATCTGCTGGACGAATTCTCCATTTCGTCTAGGCTGCAGGGCATCTCGGCACCCCTTTTCCTCTTCAGGATCTGCAGAGACATGTCTGATCCTTCCATAGTAATTGGAGAACCTCGTTTCTTTTTCCGCCTTTTTGCTTTGGATAACTCCGTTCCATCTGGGGTACTGACGTCTCCTTCTAGGTTTGAAACTTCAGCAGTTTCACAGCATCCACCATGCTTTTCTTGCAATTGCTTTAGCTGGCAGGAATTTTTCGGGGTCATAGAGACCTGTTTGTTCGGTGTGTACCTAGTTTAGGCACCTCCACTATCCTAGGAGTGTTTTGTGGGTGCGTCTCGTTTCGGGTTCCCCATAAGAGATATCTTCATCCTCATAGGACCGGAAGGGCCACTCTTCCATTGGGTAGGGTTCATTACAGGAGAAAAAGGAATAATGGTGGAGAACTACAACAAATGTCCATATAAAAATAAACAAACAGGAGAGTGCGTTTCCCATAAAAAATAATTATTTAATGGTCATGAGGACAAGAAAAGGGCAAAAAAGCCACACCTGGGCGGGGCTGGGGCTTGTTTACCCTTTTATTGTCCTCATGACCATTAAATAATTATTTTTTATGGGAAACGCACTCTCCTGTTTTTTTATTTTTATATGGACATTTGTTGTAGTGCTCCACCATTCTTCCTTTTTCTCTTGTCATACCTACTGGACGGAGGCACACCTAAGGACCCACACTGCTGGATTGCATGGACGTTGCAGCTTCAAAAGTGAGTCACTTGCTTGCTACATGTTTTCCTGGCTATGATTTTTAATGAGATTTTGGTATTATCTAGGGTGAGTTATATGCTTATGATTACTGGTGTTAATGTGTGTCAATTTCTCACTATGTGGTGAGTTCACTATCCAGGAGTCTACACCCAATACCTGTTGTCTTCAATCAAGTATTTATCCTGGGGATCCTTCTGCAAGTATTCTTTATTCATTCAATTATATTTTCTGTTATCGGTCTTTAGCACCACGCATTTACATTCTTCATTACAGGAACGCTACATTTTATCCTCCATTTTGGTGGTATAAGGTATATTTTTCTTCCTGACCTCACAAGGCGCTTTGTAGCTGTTTTCACTGTATTCGCTAGAACCTAAGCTGGTAGTCCTACAGTTGGGCAGACTTTACTTGCAGAGTTTGTAGCTTTCACAGGCTTCTCTGTAGACTTTTCCTTTTTCTTCACATCAGTAGTCATGTGCTCCTAAATTTTTCTTGTGACAACAGCGCATTGCTTACTGCTGCAGTTCCTTGGCTCGTTGAAAAAATATTCCTCTGGCTGCTGCCCTTCAGTGCACTGCCCTGAGGAAGGTCCATAGCTAGGACCGAAACTTTGGATTTTCGTACTTTGTTTAAATACAAATAATCAATTTACCATACTTACCTGAGTGCTGTCTGCTGATTTTGTGGAAACGGTATTGTATATATATATATATATATATATATATATATATATATATATATAACAGGATCCCCAAAAAGGGACCTTCCTCAGGTGGTGCAGTGAGGGAAGAACAAAACATGCATTTATATACCCCTAAAACCCAATGTGAACAATCAAACAATTAATCAATAAGCCCCAAAGAAAATTAAAGCAGACAAAAGCCCGCAAAACATGTGTCCCAGACGATCTCTATGGTGTGCTGCAGCCACCATTTCGTACCGGAGTTCAGTCAGCCATTATTGATGTATACTGCGCTTGCATGTAGCTAGTCATTCCTTTTGATCCCTTCGCGTGGCTGCTGTGGTTGCTTGGCAAACTGCCTTGGCGTCCTGCTGTAGGGTCCCGATATCCCCATGATGTGGCCGCCATTTTGAAATGTGGCATGCGCTGTAGCCACTGCCTGATAGGTCCTCATGTGGAAAGTGTCTTAGGTTGCTAAGCACCCGTTTGCATTCCGATCGCAGCTGAAAGAAGCATGGCTGGCTGCTCAGTGTTACTTGAACAAGAGACCAGAATTAAGAGTGGAACAGGAGGAAATAAAGTGTCAAAACCCAGTGATAAAACAAAGTTGTGAAAGGACAATAAAAACATACAGAAGCAGCCACCAGTATCCGATCACTTGCCTGGATATAAACTAAGGCACCTCATAGTAAATGCCTCAACATTTCTGTGAGATTCTGCTGCCAGACTAATAGCCCATCGGATTAACACAGCAGGGGTCCATGCAGTCCCATTCAGTTTGAATGTGACTGTAGGGACCCCCGCTGTGTTAATCCAATGGGCCATTAGTCTGGCTGCAGAAATCTCACAGAAATGTTGCAGTTTATTGGGAGATTACCCCAGATTTTTCAAGGCAAGTGATGGGTTACTGGTGGCAGCATCTGTATATGAATGATGTTGCTGCACGACACAGTTACTATGCACACTATATAGTGTGTAGACATATACTATCCAGCTATAACTCTCTGCCCTAAAAAAAAAATTGTTAGTATACACAATGAATCTAAGAGAGAGTTTAACAAGCACTACAGGCCAATCAACCACCCCAATTGAGGAACTATATCTATTCTAATAAAGCTTATCACAGCACACCACAACTAAATAATTCCTGGATATGTGGAATGATGCACTGTGTACACTGTCAGGTAAACATTAATATTGTCTGCCACAATTAACTTTAATTATGCTTCTGTTGATTGACTGGTACTCCCCGAATAGGTCTTGTAGGAATATTGCGCCTGATGGTACCTCTGGATCTTCCGTCTGCACGTATTGACACAATCTCATGGTTGGTCTTGCAGATCCTGTGGTAGATATTCCTTGGTCACTGGTTGGTGTTTTATCTTCGGCTTGCATCCTACTGTAATCCACTGGTCCATTTGAACTCCATGTGTGTTGATGATGGTCTGTCGGTTATTGATCCAGGCTAGAGTGTGTTCACTCAGTCCATGCCTAGTCTGACAGTTCCATGAAATCCGTCATCTGATGCCTAAATACTGAAGTATACTGGTCTTCCCAGTGATGATCCAACCAATCCCAGGTGACTATTAAAGAAAGCAGCTCAATTTAAAATCCTCATTTAGGTCTATGGGGCTAACCGTATCCAAGTTATAGATAATTTTTGCTTCAAGTTGTAACAGCAGTTTCTTATGATCGCCCTCCCCCCTCCCCCCGACTGGGGGTATGTGCCTGTAAAATAGGCATGCAACACAAGGTTGCTAGGTCATGATGTTTCTCTTTGAAATGCCTGCAACAGGTTGATGTTTCAGGTCTTCTCTGTTTTCAGCATCTGTTAGGGCCTTGCGAATTAAAGATCGATGTAGGCATAGGCGTTCTTTAAGCACGCATGATGTCTTGCCAACATAGTATAATCCGCATGGGCAACGGATAAAGAACACAACAAAACGTGACTTTCAGTTCATGTAATTTTTTTTATCCTAATGTGGGATTTCTATTGTGGGGATGTGAAACTGTCTTTCCCAGGATCAGAAATTGGCAGTTTATGTAACTGTGGCACTTATGGACTCCCGCTGATCTCTGGAGCCACGTTTGTTTGGTTACGTATTTGGATACCGTATCCGCCTGAGTCAGATAATCCCCCAAATTACGTCCTCAGCGGCAGCAGAAACATTGTGGTGAAGTAAAATGCTGACCGACTGTCTTGTCATTTGCTAGGATATGATAGTGCTTGAGAATGCTCTGCTTAATGAAGCCCGATGCCGTACCAAATGTGCTGATAATGTTGAAGCGGTCATCTCTCTCGGGTTTCTGTAGCTGTTTGAGAAGTGTGTCCCTGTTCAGTCCTCGCACTTTATTCAATACTGTGTTAATTTCTTGGATGTCATAACCCCTTTCTTGAAATCGTTGCCCCATGGTTGATAAAGCCTGCTCAACCTAATTAGGGTCACTGGTGATTCTTATCACCCTAAAGTAATTGGGAGAATGGGTGCCGGATGGTGGTTTGTGGTATCTAATAAAGTGTTTTTGTCCATTTTTTTATGAAAAACTCTAGTCGCTAATAACCCATTTTGTTTGTAAACTATGGTGTATAGGAATGTGACCTCTTTTTTACTAAAACGAGCTGTGAAGCGTATGGGTGAAGGTATTTGATTGAGATATTCGATAAAAAAGGAGCAATTCTGAGTCTGGTCCACCCCAAATAAGGAAAATGTAATCTATATACCTAAAGTATGTGATGATATGTCCTGTAAATGGTGAGCCATTGAGAATGTGTGCCTGTTTGTAACTGATATAAAGATTTGCATAAGAAGGACCCCATGGCTGTACCCATTATCTGTAAATAAAATTTATTTTCAAATTTAAAGTAATTTTTTTGCAAGATATCAATGAACAAAAGTAAAAAATCAGGCGATGGGCCTGAATAATTGTCATAGTTGTTCAAATGGCTACGGATGGCGTCCATGCCTTCTTGGTGAGGGATGTTAGTATATAGACGTGCTATGTCAAGTGTGACTAAAGTCATATTGTCAGTGTTGGTAGCAATTTCCTTCAGGTGGTTAATGAAGTCTGTCGTATCTTTAATATATGATTTCATATTTGTCACCACCAGTTGTAGGTAGAAATCTACATACTGCGAGATTGTATGTATGTATGTCTTTATTTATATAGCGCCAAAAGTGTACTCAGCGCTTCACAAAGAATACAGTACAGGGAACTATAATAATACAATAAGTGCAGCAAAAACAGGCAATAGGAAAGGAAATCCCTGCCCCGAAGAGCTTACAATCTAAGTGGTTTGATGGGGAACTTACAGAGACAGCAAGTGAGGGATAAGTACTGTAGATAGCAGTTCTTGGTCACAATGGGTGATAGGAGTGACTGAGTGTAGGACAGTAACCATGAGTGCAGGCTATTGGGAAGTTTGATTTGTGGGGCAAGTTTTAAGTTTAGTCAGTATTAAAATAGATTGGATTGCACAGTGAGCCTCCAGCAGATATATTGGGTATGCCGGGTGGGAATTAAGTGGATTTATGAATTTTGGGATATATATATAATATGTATATGGTGTTACGTCTCAGTCCCAGCGTCGGATCTTTTGTCTAGATCAAAGGCAGGAAACACTGTACTTTCTAAGCAGGGGTTTATTTACAGGGTACAAAGCAGGTACAGGGTTAACTCATAACACAAAACAGAAACAAAAGACCTAACTCCTTCCAGGAGTACTGACTAATACTGCTTAGTCCCTAACTAATCGTGGGAGAACTAAACTCTTTCCCCACTTTACCCAGTGTACCTGCAGCAGGTCCCCTTTCAGTCTCTCACAGGGCTGTCTTTGTGTGCCTTCCCAGATCAGTATAGCAGCAGCGTCTCTCACCCTCTCTGTATAACTCTCAACAGTGTGTATCTGGCAGCATGGGGGGGGGGGAGGGAATCTCTGTATCACTTCCAGACTATACAGGCAAGGCTAATTAGCTCATTAACTCACAGCTGAACAGATATTTCCAGAATGATTAACTCTATGAGAGCTGTAAAGTCCCACAACTGCCTCATTCTAGCCCTTAGAGGGCAGTGACGGCATCACAATATATATATATAGAATAAGGAAGCAGCTGGCACTCCAATGCCTAAAAAACAATTGCGGTGCATGTCCTATAAGGATAAGTAAAAAAAAGTAGTCTACTCTTACAAGAGCAAACAAAAGACAGCACTCGGTATATATATATATATATATATATAGTCTACTCTAACAAGAGCAAACAAAAGACAGCACTCGGTGGTAAGTGAAAAAGACCTGTAATCAGATGTAAAACAACACAAACATGACCTGTTTCAGTCCTCGTGGGACCTTCCTCAGGGTTGCCCATGAGAACCGAAACGGGTCTTGTTTGTGCTGGTTTTGTTCACTTACCACCGAGTGCTGTCTTTTGTTTGCTCTTGTAAGAGTAGACTACTTTTTTTTACTTATCCTTATAGGACATGCACCGCAATTGTTTTTTAGGCATTGGAGTGCCAGCTGCTTCCTTATTCTATATATATATATATATATTGTGATGCCGTCACTGCCCTCTAAGGGCTAGAATGAGGCAGTTGTGGGACTTTACAGCTCTCATAGAGTTAATCATTCTGGAAATGTCTGTTCAGCTGTGAGTTAATGAGCTAATTAGCCTATATATATCCGGCGTTGCTCGGGATTGCGCGGGGGGGGGGGTGAAAGGCAGGGAGGGGGTGGTGAAAGGCAGGGAGGGGAGGGGTGAAAGGCAGGGAGGGGGTGTGTGAAAGGCAGGGAGGGGTGTGAAAGGCAGGGAGGGGGTGTGAAAGGCAGGGAGGGGGGTGTGAAAGGCAGGGAGGGGGGGTGAAAGGCGGGGAGGTGAACAGCAGGGAGGGGGGGTGAAAGGCAGGAGGGGGGGTGAAAGGCAGGAAGGGGGGGTGAAAGTCATGGAGGGGGGGTGAAAGGCAGGGCCGGGTGGTGTGGGTTAAAGGCAGGGCTGGGGGGGGTGAAAGGCAGGGCTCGGGGGGGGAGGGTTTACGTGAAAGATCCCTTCCCTGTGTTTCCTCACCTCACACCAGGCCGCGCTCCTCCTCTTCCTCCAGTACCGGCCGCCCTCCTCCTCCACCTCTGGCTCCTTGGCGGTGTCCGTTACCCCCGGCGACGCGGAGCTGAGATGCTCCGGTGAGGAGGTGCTGTGCCCCGCCGGCCCGTACAGCTCCCGGATCCCGTCCCGCCATTGCACATGTCCTTCACCGTCCTCCCACGCTGCAGGTAGGAGCGGTGAAAGGTGAGGCGGAGAGAGCCGGAAGAGCGCTCTCGGGGATGGGGAGGTGGGGGAGTGGCATGTGGGAGGTGAAAGCCGGAGAGAGCATGCTCTGGGGAAGCGGGGGGGGGAGTAGGAGCGGTCTATGGGAGAGAGAGCGCCGGGTAAGAGAGAGAGCCAGGGACGGGTGAGAGCTGGGAAAGGGTGAGTGCTGTGGGAGGTGAGAGCCGGGGAAGGGAGCGGCCTGTGGGATGTGAGAGCCGGGAAGAGTGAGCGCTGTGGGAGGTGAGAGCCGGGGAAGGGAGCGGCCTGTGGGAGGTGAGAGCCGGGGAAGGGTGAGCGCTGTTGGAGATTTGAGCCAGGGAAGGGAGCGGCCTGTGGGAGATGAGAGCCGGAGAGAGCGTGCTCTTGCAGACACACCGGCCAATGAGAGCTGTGGGAGGGCGGGCGGACAAACAGACCAATCAAATGGTCTCCAGACACTCACAACCAAGATTTTCAAATATATATATATATATATATATATATATATATATATATATATATAAATATATATATATATATATATATATATATCAGGGACAATAGGGAATTCTTGTGTAAGGAAGTTACCTGTTTTTTCCAATATCCACCTGTTATCAATACCTAACTTGATAATAGAGTCTATTTCTCTCTTGAATGTGATAGTAGGATCTCCTGGAAGGATTTTGTAATGAGCAGTGACATTAAGCAGTTTAAATATTTCTTCCTTGTAGTATGTGTATGGCATTATCACAATACCCCCTCCATTATCTCCAGCTCTAATGATAATGTCGTTGTTTTTTAACGCTTGAAGAGCACTCAGTTCTTCCCCAGAACAGTTAGAGTAGCTTGTAGGATAATTCCTAATCTTGTGCCTAGTGTCAGACAAAAAAAGTATTTTTTTGCAAGATGATATCAATGAGCAAAAGTAAAAAATCAGGTGTGGGCCTGCATAATGGTCATTGTTGCTCAATTAGGCAATTGACTGTGAAGTCTGAAGAAAAGATACAAACAGATATACCCAAGTCTTCACCCGAAAAACGATAGTAGATAAGGCTTTTAATCACTTATCCTGTCTATCTGCTAGTGGCTGCCTCGTGGGCCCACATCTTTAGATAGCTAGCTCTGCTATATATATAATACAATAATTACTGGTGAAGCTGTATACTTTGAGGCTGCAACCTTGTGTTGCAGCCGTGCTACTGAGCCGATGACTATGACATCATCACTACCCAATGCGTGTTTCGTTCTACACGAACTTCTTCAGGGGTGGGCAGGACTCTGATCTCTGAAACACTTTATGCTCACTGGTTGCCATGGTAATCCATTTACAATCAAAATGTGAATACATCTGTTGTGGCAAAGATTGAAGATTACATGGAGCCTAATATTATCGGATACTGGAGACTGCCCTATTCTAAAAGTAGGAACTATTCCTACAATTAAAACAGTATTAAATAGACTCGTTGTTTCTCATTCGGTTGTTAATGATTCCTTAAGGTGCCACATAGTTACCTACATCCATAATTTTTTTATTATGTGTGCAAATGGTATTGTAACCATCTTATTGTTTGTTTGTCTTGTGTTGACAATCTAAGTTCCACACTTTAAATGTAATATTAGTATCTGGTTTTGTTAAAGCACATAAATTACAATACCATGAATTTGTGGTGGATTTATTAAAATGTGTGCTATCCCAATAATTATTTCCTGTTCAATTGTTAATCTTATCACCAGCTACAAGGCACGGCTATGGGCACAACGTTCGCCAATATCTACTTGGGATGGTGGGAGAAAACCCATGTCTTTTGTCAAGAAATATCCCTCCACACACAGCATATTTATTATTTATTTATTTATAAAATATTTTACCAGGAAGTAAAACATTGAGAGTTACCTTTAGTTTTCAAGTATGTCCTGGGCACAGAGTTAAGACAAATAATACATGTTTACAAATACAGCTACATAAATGAGCAGGGTATACATTATATACAAGACATTGCATGCACAGTTAAAGATAATATATATTATGGGCGTATGAAACAGTTACAGACCAGATTAAAATGTGTGACAGCCTTAGATTTGAAAGAACTTAAACTGGTGGTGGATGTAAGAATCTCTGGTAGGTTGTTCCAGTTTTGGGGTACACGGTAAGAGAAGGAGGAGCGGCCGGATACTTTGTTGAGCCTTGGGACCATGAACAGTCTTTTGGAGTCTGATCTCAGGTGATAGGTCCTGCATGCGGTAGGGGTGAGGAGCTTGTTCAGGTAGCTGGGTAGCTTGCCCATAAAGAATTTGAAGGCTAGACAGGAAAGGTGAACTTTGCACCTAGACTCGAGTGATGACCAATCTAGTTCTTTGAGCATTTCGCAGTGATGTGTGTTATAGTTGCATTGGAGAACAAAACGACAAATTGAATTGTAGATAGTGTCAAGTTTGCTAAGGTGGGTTTGAGGTGTTGACCCATATACTACGTCTCCATAGTCAATAATTGGCATTAGCATCTGCTGTGCGATATGTTTTCTGACCAGGAGACTTAGGGAGTATTTGTTCCTGTAAAGTACCCCTAGTTTGGCATAGGTCTTGGTTGTCAGGGTATCAATGTGCATCCCGAATGTTAATTGAATTATGGACACGCTATATCGATGATGTGTTGGTGTTGTGGGAGGGGGGGCGGGACTTAGTCGCAATATCATGCATTTGTCAAAGTGCTCAATAATAACAATTTTAATTTGAGACTAACAAATGAAATTGACTCAGACAAGATGGTATTTCTAGATCTGGAGATCATGAAAGACAAAGATGGGACAGTATAAACGACTGTACATACAAAACCAACAGCCACTAACAATTTACTTATAGCATCAAGCCATCATCTCAAGCCCCTCATCCAGGGGATACCAGTTGGTCAGTTTTTAAGAGTAAAACGAAATTGCTCAACAACTCTATTTTTGAGGAACAGTCTGTAATTATACGACAAACACTTTCCAAAAGAGGCTACAGTCGGACCTGCATTGATAAAGTATACAAGAGGGCTACAAAACATAAAGTAACACCTTATTGTATGGTAAGACCAACTATAATACCAAGGAAAATCCCATCCGCATTATCGGTACTTACAATAAACAATGGCAGGAAATAAGAAAAGTACTAAAAACACACTGGCACATCCTCTTGGAGGATGTTGACCTAAATAAAGCTCTCCAGGAGTATCCATACATAACATACAGACGTCCACAAAACTTAGCTGACCAGCTGGTATATAGCCATTATCAATCGCAGTAAAGTGATACGTGGTTAAAATCAAAGACAGTAGACATGTACTGCTGTGGAACTTGCAAGATTTGTAAACACATTAACCCCTCAAAAACTTTCTAGAATTGGAACAATACCAAGAGTTTCCAAATTAAGAAATGTACTAATTGTAAGACTATGGGATTCATCTATCTGGCTACATGCTGCTGTGGGATCAAATACATCGGCAAGACCCCACGCCAATTTAGATGGCGTATATTAGAACACATCAGCACAATAAGAAACAACAACGTTACTCCCATAGCCGGACACATCAACTCAGTAGATAGATGTAATTCATCATACCTGAAATATCAGGGAATAAATGCCGTCTCCATAGGAATAAGAAAGGGAGACCTTAATAAAGTGCTTTTAAAATCAGAAGCACAATGGGTATATACTTTAGGCTCCCTGACCCCACAAGGTCTTAATGAGGGATATGTACTGCAGTGCCAGCGGTTATTCTAACACAAACCAGTGGCAATCGCCAAAAAGACCCAGGTACATGCTGGGGCATGTTTAAGCAAGTTTAAGGCATTTCTGCATTGACTAATGGCCCATCATATTAACAGCGGGGGTCCCTGGCAGTCCCATTCAAACTAAATGGGTTTGCCAGGGACCCCTGCTATGTTAATCCGGTCATTAGTCAATGCAGAAATGCCTTAAATTTGCCTTAAACTAGCCAGGTTACACCCAGCATGTACCCAGCATGTAACCGGGCTAGTTTAAGGCAAGCCTTAGAATACTCGTTGTCTCGTCTGTATATAAAGATTTTCTGTAATAAATGTACAGCTTTGATGAGACCTGCAACCGTTGAGCTGATTATTTCCATCAGGGGGAATTTATATAGAGAGATTTAAATGCATTTTATGTAACAATATTCAATTTAAAAAAATTCAAATATGATGTCAACACTAATAAACTTCTGAAATATTAAGTACTCTAGATAATTTTTATCTCGAGTAGAAACACTTTGTTTAGGACCTTATCTAAAAGAGAAATAACACATATGATGTAATCAATATTTTTATTTACATCTAGGGCACCCTATATGTGAATCCAGGATTTGTAGGCTATAAAATGTTTGGCTCTATACATATAATGTTAATAATCATCATTAAATGTTTTGCTGTAATCAACAATAAGTTAAAATTATGGGAAATAATGTTTCTATAAGAATACTTACCCTTTGAGGCAATCATCTGTTTGGGACCTGATCTGCAAACTAAAAAATGAATAAAATCAAATATTTGTAAATTACAGCTAACACAAAGCAAAATGATGAAACATATATCATTATTTACATTCAGAGCACTATATAGGTCAAGCCTGGATAAATATGCATCTTTTGAATAAATTGTAGACTCCTATACAGGGGGTTAACAATTATCAGAATATAACTATATAGGGACCTGCTACAGTATAAGCAGCTATATTCGCCATGATAACGGATAGGAAGTGCTATTCTTCTCTAATACCTGTATGGTAATGTATGTGCTTTAAGCAAACAAGATACAAATTTGCACTTAAAGTGTGGAATTAGATTGTCAACACAGGACAAACAATAAGATGATTACAGTACCATTTGCACACATAGTACAATTTTTACGAATGTAGTTAACTATGTGGCACCTTAAGGAATCATTAGCACCTGAATGAGTAACAACGAGTCTATTTAATACTGTTTTAATTATAGGAATAGTTCCGAATTTTAGAATAGGGCAGTCTCCAGTATCCGACAACATTAGGCTCCATGTAATCTTCAATCTTTGCCACAACAGATGTACTCACGTTTTGATTGTAAATTGGTTACCATGGCAACCAGGGAGCATAAAGTGTTTAGGAGATCAGAGCCCCACCCCCGAAGAAGTTCGTGTAGAACAAAAAGCTAAAGATGTGGGCCCACGAGGCAGCCACTAGCAGATAGACAGGATACGTGTTTAAAAGCCTTATTTACTATCGTTTTTCGGGTGAAGACTTGGGTTCATCTGTTTTCATCTTTACTGCAGACCACAGTCAATTGCCTAATTGATACAAATGTAATAGCAAAATACCTCTTTGGCGGTTACAAGTGTTACAAACAACAGTGTTGTGATGCAATTACCATTCTCCCCAAAGACCAATAGGGGAATGTAGCGACAAGTCTACCTACAATGCTATTTCAGCTATTTCAGCTTTTTAGCTGTTTAGACTTTATGTATGCCCTATAGTAGAGAATACTAGTATATAAAGTCAGCTAATGCAGTGATCGAGTGGTTAACAATAGCCAAGCGAATATTCCATGCAACAATCAGCTCTGAGAGTTTTGTGTCCTAACAGGAATATCACTATTACTGATGCTGCTGTTTTCAAGGTTATAAACCTGTATACCATCTTTCTTTTTTGGCTGCACATTTATTTTTGTGGAGAAGTTGTTGAAATAAACACATTGCCCTCAATACTCATTGGGCAACTCCATCAAAATCTTTTCGCGATTTGGTTCACCAATGTTTATATGCACTTTATTAGTTATATCACTTTTTGTCAATCACATGTAGATAATTAATAGTGATCTGTCCCCTGAGGAACAAAACAACACTGTTATATAGTTTTATAATTTATACTAGCATCTCTGATATCCATTCAAATCAGAGTTTAACTAGCTAATTATTAATATGTACTATTAAGTCACAGCAAGGGTATTAATCCCAGGCTACTTATCAGTGATCAGCTGTATCCATGCGCTATTTTAGGTTTTAACATTTGTGTTTCTTTATGTGATACTGTTAAATAACTATTATTTAAATGTAGTGGAGATGGAAAAACCCTAACAAAGGGAAACCAGTACTTATGGTTATAAGTTTCAATTTAAAAGTGAAGGTTGAGTGCATGAGTAAGGGATCTGTTTTTCTGCTATATCAAGTTTTGTTCTTCCCTCACTGCACCACCAAGAGAAAGGTCCAGTTTTGGGTGACCGAAGTGTTGGAAGTTTGTGCTTCAATATACTCTTTAGTTGCTTAAGAATTGTGTGCGGTTTCCTGATTTCGTGGATTCAACACGATATTGATATATATCGATATATATTTATATATATATATATATATATATATATATATATATATATATATATATATATATATATATATATATTCAATTGTGTCTGTTTGCATTACAACCAGAGGAAATGGGAATTGAGTTAGGGATTGCAGCATGAAGGCTAGAAATCCAGACCCGGAGTTATGTGCAGTCCATGAATAGCAAAAACATGCACACAATCAAGCCTCCATAAAAACTCTGTGGAATAAAGCATCAGGAAATGCATTGTGGGGCATGCTACCCACAGGTCACAGAATAAAGATGGAAAATCCTTCTCATAATAAATACACTCTGTGCTTGATAAACAAATTCTCTTCACAAACTTGAGCAGGGAAGTTTTAAGGAGATGGCATGGCTAGTCCTTGAAGGCTGTTAATTTTATGCTGGTAAATCAGACCAGCAGGTAGAATATATGATCCAAGACAGCTAAATATTATTGTTTATAATTCTCCCATACACTAGTCCAAAATAAGTTTCACCAGAAACACATACCGGCCTCTGCTTGTGCCTTGTCTGTCATATCCTGGTTTGGTTTCTATTATATAGTCTTGTATATATTCTCTATAATCATTATTTTAATTATCAAAATGTATAAATATCAAGAATAACACATTCTACAGTAGTTAAAATTAACACTCATGCACACTCCTATTAACCATAGTGTAATACATAGACTGACATGAGTTATTTCTGCATATAAATGTCTATTAAATGTGGAGATAATTCAGGGGGGAAATACACCCATTACTGTTTCATTTAAAGTACTGTTATTTAACTTGATTTAACAATAAGTAAATCTGGGCCTTACCATAACTTTATTTATATAGCACTTTTTTCACCTTTTCTCCTAATAGGACTCAAAGCACTTCACAGATTTAAAACTAACAGTTGAAAAAATAAAAGGAACACATTTAGAGTTATAAAATAAATCAAACACAAGATAAAAATATAGGATTAAGAGAATATAGAATAGAATGATAGTGCAGGTATTGAAAAACAGGCTGTGGTTCACTCATCAAATGCCTGGGTAAACAGATAGGGTAGCCTGTTTTTAAAGATTTTCATACAGGCGGCTTTTGGACCGTACAAGGCAGAGAGTTCAAAGAGTAGGCGCTGTATGAGGAGTACATAGGGAAGTATCACAGGCATTTGTCCTGTGGAATGGGCCCGAGGAAGGCGTTCCTGCCCCGAAATAGTGCCCAGCTTATTTAATTTGTTGTCCACCCCTCTTTATTTCACCCCCCCTCTTTTTGTGTTTTTTACACTCCACCCCACGCCTTAGTTTATTTTCTAATCCACATGTTTTCATAGTCTCCCCCTTTTTTCATTTTGTCCTGCTCTCCTGTTTTTCACCACTCTGCCTGCAGATAAGTATCATTTGATTTGCTTTTTTTGTGCAGTTTTGTTTTTATATTCATTGTTTGCTCTTCTGTACTGTATATGCTGTTCTGTACTGTACTGAAACCATTAGCCTGTGTGGCTGTATTACTGTCCTTTGATAAACAGTAGACTAACTGTGCTACTCTGTTTTATTAACCATACAAGTAAAATACGTTTTTGCTTTCTACACATCTCTTCTCTCTAAACGTTCTCTGAGTGCTGGGAAACATTTGTGTATTATGGTTAAATTATTGTGTCAGTTGGGGCCCATTTCTGTTCCCACTGAACTTCCTAGAATATTTTATCTTAGAGCTGATTTTACAGTGCTGTCTAATATTATACTTTTTGTACAAGGCAGAGAGTTCCAAAGAGTAGGAGTAGCATGGCTAAAAACTCTTGCTGGCACCTGACATGTAAGTGTTAAACCACAATCAAGGACAACACTAAGATTCCACGCATGGTGAGAGTTTAGCAGTTAGGATCCCCTAAACATAAGGCCAATTGGTTGACCTAGTTGCAGTCTTGTTGTCATTACATGATGAGGACCCACCACAAGCACCCTGTCTTATCAAATTCAACCTCAACAAATCAAGGCTCTCAGATAGACATGCATTGTGGACTGATAATGGGTCCTTAGTTCTTGATGCAAAGGACAAGTACAGTTGAGTATCTTCTGCATACCAGTTGCTGCATAGCCCAAGCCATGTTGTCTAAACATGTCACCTAGTGGTTGTATGCACACTGTAAACAACATGGTAAACCAGATAGAGCCCCCTGGCACTTCATATGAAAGGAGAATAAGTGCATAGAAATATACTCCTGAAGACAATCTCTATGACCTGCCAGTAAGAACAAATTTCAACTAGTTGTGAATTTTGCCACACAGTCCACAGAAATTCTTGAGACTTTCCCATGGTCCATATCAAATATTACAGAAAGGTTAAGGAGAACTAAGATCAAACATTCACCTCTATCTCTCACAGAAGATCATTAAGAGGAGAGTATGATGAAAGAGAGGTTGTTTTCAGTATGCTTGCCTGCCACGGTAGCCCCAGTGTGTTGTTTTTTAAACTGCAAAGGGATTTACACAGTAAGTGAATAAAGTTTAATTATGGGATAGTTGTGAAGTCATAAAAGAAGACAGATTCTTGAAAAAAGGCAGAAGGTGGGCTCAGATGTAAAGGTTTAATAATTAAAGTTTGATAGCCATTAATTACTTGCACTTAATCACTGATCATTGCTGTCACAAACATTAGAGCACAATAATACTAAATAATTAGCCAGATACAACAATAAACCAGAGACAGTTGAGATATAACAAAAAGATTAATTAAAAAAAGATCAAGAAGAGGGTTCTAGGAATATCGTTCTCAAATGGATAGCAGGAAGAAAAGTGAGAAGTAAGGAGTATGTTTAGTAGTTTTCTTGTTGGGAAAAGATTGTGCATACAATATACAGTATAAGAGATCTTTGCAATATTGTGAAGAAGAAAATACAATATACTATATGACAAGGCATTGAGTTAGATAGAAGGAGTTTAAACGTACACTGTAACTCAAGTTTATTTATTTATAAAATGTTTTACTAAAAAGTAATACATTGAGTTACCTATAATTTTCAAGTATGTCCTGGGCACAGAGTTAGGATGACAATACATGGTTACATTAAATGAACAGGGTTATACATTATATTTAAAGACATTGCATTTAAAGATAACATGTTGTAGGCATAAGTAACAGTTACAGACCAGATGAAAATGTGAATTAAACAACTTTAATTTTGAATGAACTTTGACTGGTGGTGGCCTTGAGAGTCTCAGATTTTTCCAGTTGGGAGGTGCACGGTAAGAGAAGGAAGAGTGGCTAGATTATTTGTTGAACAGTCTTTTGGAGTCAGATCTGAGGTGATAAGTGGTGGATGCGGTAGGGGTGAGAAGTATAGACATATACAGTGTATTTTCTTGCCACCTGAGCAGAGGTGCCAAATATGTTAATGGGGTTAGCAGGCAATTCTGCAGTACGTACATAATGAGAAGTAGTCTAAAGGGAGAGTCTCGTGGTTTACAAACAAACATTAAACTGGGTGAAAGATGCTAAGAAGTAGAAAGGAGAAAAACAACTCCTGTTGATAAAGAATATAACACTAAGCACATTATCAGTTTAAAGTGGCAATGATCTATTAAATCACCACACAGATGCCATAGCATTAAAAAAGTAAAAGATTTTTATGAGAAACAGTGATCATTTGTAGCCTAATAAATAAAAAGTTAATGGGCGATAAACCTAAAGAAACATTCCAGTATGGGTTCTGTTGTATTATTTATAGTATTATTTTCTTCATTGATTTTTTTCTTTATTATAGCAGTACTTGCAATATAATTTTAAAGAAATTTAGCAGCAATGCAAATGAATTATAAACCTGTGGGACAGAAACAGAGCATTTGGACAGAAATCCTGGTGTTCTGATTTGTTAGAGGCGATTGCTGAGTGGTCTGCTAATGACAGTGGAATACAAAACTGAATTATTATGGAAACCTGCTGTGCAAAAGGAGCATAAAAGTGCAGGCAAAAACATATTTACCTCTTTTCTTCTTTAGATTTATAATGACAATAAATAGCAATAACACCTTACGTTTCTACTTATGATTGACTAAATAATGTCCCAGCTGGGTATTTTTATAACCTATAATAGCCATTCCCCTTGCATATTATTTCCTGAATGTTACACTTAGCCTTAGAGGTGCTTTCAGTCATACATATGCTAAAATGTAATTTATAAGTTATTATTGCCATATAACCTCATAATCAGATTCTTTCCTTTTTGTTGCAAATTCATATTTTATATTGTTAACTATTGCAAAAAAAAGTAGGCTTCAGTGCTTGACTGAGGTATATTAAATATGCAACTTCATTAAAGACATGCAGTCTTGAAAAGTTTTCATTTAAGTACTGCCAATTAGATTTTTTTTACTTCTAAAGAAACATGATGTTCTGCTAAGCATTTTGCACTTGGTTATGCTCTGCTTTTAACTCACCTGTACCATTCAGTAATTTCTCAAACATATGTTTAGTTGAAAGTCTACAGAGCTTACAATCTATTTGCTACAATAACATAGTGCACATAATGACAAGAACGCAAGAGTTTAAGCAACAATTATGATTCTGCGTGGATTGGATTCATTAGATTTTTCTGCATGAGGCAGTATTTTCCATACTGTACGTGTATTACATTTCTAAAATGCTTTTGCAATAAGTTACAATGGGATATTAGATATTCTCACTCACAAGTTCTGTCATTCCTTTTAAATTTATGAAAATCCTTTGCAGAAAGCAGCCAGCTTGCGAGCATATCATTATGACTCAGCCATGGGGCAGCAGATGGCACTTCAACTTGAAAATAAGTGGGGTGCCAAAAGCTAAACTCTAAATACACTTAAATTATATGCCTTTACTTAAGAATAAAATATTTCAGATGAAACTACAGGCATCATATTAATGTTGAGGTTGTTATTTTTTATTCATTACAAAAGGAGTTCTTTAAACACGTTGTCTTCCATGATTAAGCCCCTGGAGTGGTTTCCAACACGTTGGAAGTAATGCTAAAAATGATGTAATGAACAAACAATTCAACGTACATTAGCATAGTGCTTTATTTATCAGCCCCCACAAAGGATTCAGTGTAGGCTGACCAGATTTTGAAAATGAAAAACCGGGACACATTAAAAAAAAAAATGTATTAAACAAATTACATCACGTGATGCCCCCGTTGCCATGACAACGAGACACTTACATGTTGCCATGACAATGTGGCATCACGTGATGCCCCTGCAGTGGTTGTGTGTATAGAGGCGGTGCCTTTGCTTGGGCCCTTCAACTCTCACAGCCAGGGCATTATTGGCCAGGAATGCCCAGTTCAGAGGAGATGATTACTACTTCAAAATGTATTTATTTCCAATTCTTAACATAACACAAAAAAATGTAATACCAATAACTAACAAACACAGCCAATGATTATCTAAACCGTCAAATAAAATGTTTAAGGCCCTTGTTCAAGCACGTTTGCGGTACTTACCAGATAAATCAGTGGCTGCAATCCAGTACTGTATCCGCCTCTCCGAGCATCTGTAAGCATTCCAGCATTCCTGGTGTGTGGCTGAAGAGGTGAGGGACTCCCTCCTCTCAAACGGTAAAGAAGAGCAAAAAATAGAGTTAGAACATTAACATCTAAATTTAGAATAGGTTGAACTTGATGGATGTACGTCTTTTTTCAACCTCATCTACTATGTAACATACCCATCATACAGGTATGAGAGATGAGAAAGAGAGAAGGAGACAAAGAGAGTGAAGAGGAGACAAAGAGAGAGAAGAGGAGACAAAGAGAGAGAAGAGGAGAGAAAGAGAGAGAAGAGGAGAGAAAGAAGAGAAGAGAAAGAAGAGGGAGAGAGAGGGAGAGGGAAGGGAGAGAGGGTGAGGGGGAGAAAGGGAAGGGAGAGGAAGAGGAGGAGAAGGAGAGGAAGAGAAGGAGAGAGGAGGGAGAGGAGAAGGAGAGAGGAGGCGGGGAGAGAGGGGAGAAAGGGAAGGGAGACTGGCGAGGGGGAGAAAGGGAATGGAGAGGGAGCGAGGAAGAAAGGGAAGGGAGAGGGAGCGAGGAAGAAAGGGAAGGGAGAGGGAGCTAGGGAGAAGAAGAGATGGAGAGGAGGAGGGAGAGCGGAGTAAGAGGAGGGGAGAAAGGGGGAGAAAGGGGAGGGAGAGAAGGGGAAAAGGGGAAGGAGGAGGGAGAGGGGGCGAGGGGGAGAAAGGGAAGGGAGAGGGGGCAAGGAGGAGAGGGAGAGGGTGAGGTGGAGAGGGCGAAGAGGAGAGTGGGAGAGGGCGAGGAGGAGAGGGCGAGGAGGAGAGGGCGAGGAGGAGAAGAGGAGAGGTAGAGGGCAATGAGGAGAGGGAGAGAGGGAGAGGGCAATGAGGAGAGGGCGAGGAGGAGAGGGCGAGGAGGAGAGGGCGAGGAGGAGAGGGCAAGGAGGAGAGGGCAAGGAGGAGAGGGAGAGGGTGAGGAGGAGAGGGCGAGGAGGAGAGGGCGAGGAGTAGGGGGCAAGGAGGAGAGGGCAAGGAGGAGACGGCAAGGAGGCGAGGGCGAGGAGGAGAGGGAGAGGGGGGAGAGGGAGGAGAGGGATAGGGGGGAGAGGAGGGGGAGGGGGGAGAGGGAGGAGAGGAGGGAGAGGGGGAGAGGAGGGTGAGGAGGGAGAGAATAAAGTACATGAGTTTACTGCAGCAAGACCAACATTGATGATGGGGGGGGAGGGAAGCTGCTAGCCAATTCATGGCACACTGCCCCACAGATTGGGCACACTGCCCCACAGATTGGGCACACTTGCCACTTCGCACCCTCCCCCTCTTCCCCGCGCACGACCAGAATTTTTCCGCTTGTCTGCTCCCTTCCTCTGGCCCACGCGGCACCCGAGGGGGATGATCAACACATGGGGCGCGGGGAAGTCACTGCTCGCCGAGCCCGTGGACCAGACGGGTGGAGAACACGCCCGCCAGACCTGGCTCCTCTTTCTCCCACCTATCGGGGATAAGGCCGCGTGTCTGGGCAGAAGCAGGGAGTTCCCCAACAGCAACCCCGCACTGTCCCCATGCGCACGCGAGGGAGGGAAAGTGCGCACGCCTCCAGCCATCCGCGCTCCCGCCAACACTGCTCCCCCCCGCGCCTACTTCCCGCCTGGGAAGCAGCAGCCACAGGGAATAGAGGCAGAGGGGGGGAAAGCGCCAAAAAGCCAACAGCTGTCCCCGCTCCCACCTCCCAGCCCGCGCGGGCCGCAGGGATCGGGGGAGGAAGCGGAGAAAGCCCCGCCCCCGGCATCCTCCAGCCAATCACCTGCGGCCCAGCAAAACCAGGACGCCTGGTCACCATAATTCAGTGTCATGTTAAATGTTTTCTGTAGTGCTTGTGTCACTTTGGGCCTTATTCTATGCAATGCAATAGCACCAATTTGGCGCTGCTGAAACCGACAGTCCCATTGATGTTAATGGGTCATGTCGGTGCTCTCACACTTTCAGAATGTGGCTCTTTGTGTCAATGTTTTGTAACGCTGTTTCCTCCACTCTCTGGGAAATTCTGCCATTACATGGTGTATAGTGCTGGCTACCTGTTGGCTCACAGGATGCTGAGTGTTCCGCTTGTGGTACAGGGGGTGTCTGGACAGGCTTCTGGGGTACACCACTGGCCTTTATCTCTGACGGTACAGCGCCTCCATCTGCTGCAGGCTCCAGTAGTGTGAAGGCAATCTCCTGCAGAAGAACTACTGAATTTCCCCCAGACAGAATGCACACTAGGCAGGAGTATAATTAACTGGAACCTCTTTATTTCGTCTGCTTCAGCACAGTATAACAAAACTTTATCTGCTCATTACAGTTCACAAAGGTCTCCAAACTCAGGGTGGTCCCTGGACCTACACCCCGGGCCAAGTGCACCAGAGGCAGTCTTTACTCTTCCCTGACTCCCTAATAGAGCCAGGGGAAAAGGAATCACTCCACTCCCCAAGGAGAGTGGACAGTGGGTGCCAATGCCAGATATACCACTGTGTGAGTACCTGTCTCTCTCAGGGGTAGAGACAACTGATTACATTTAGCTGCGCACCCTCTAAGTACAGAGGGGGAAGGTACAAGGTCTGAGTCCAGGTTGGGGCAGAACACAGGCCTTGTCCCACCTCCTCCCTTGCCACTAAAGAGAGCTGCTAAATGTGGGGAAAATCCCTGGATTGGTCCTGACATTGCCTGCACTGTTACCAGGGCTTTCATGTCAGGGAAGGCAGACTGGTAGCCAAAACCAGACATGACGACATGTTATTGTACTTTGTGTAAATAGTGGCTGCATTAACATCATGCTGGATATGGAAAGATATACAGTAGGCGTTAGGCAAAGGGTAACTTAACACATCCTATTTTAGCATATATTATACTGCACACACTTTTATACATTCTCCATGTTCTTCTGTATTTTTAGCATAATATAAACTTCCAAGTTGCAGCTTGCCGTACCTTGCCTGGTTAGCACATGACAAGTAATGATTGTATTTGATGCAGATGCTTCAGAAAGGAATATTGAATAATAGTAATCTAAATGACATACATTGGTAAAGTTCCCTAAATACTAGCATTGCTTTTTATTGTCAAAACTGGTATAGTACTGAGCACGGCACAATCGAACAGAAATTACCTTTAAAGTCAGTCGGAGTGGTTGTGCGATAGTGCCCCATCCTGCATGCTCACAGTTTAGTGAATATCCCCCAGTTTGTATTATGGTCACTAGGAGTGAACAGGAGTATTTTCTCTAGAAGGCATATGAGCTTTGCAATTAACCTCCTGCATCACTGCTCGATATGACGCACATGCTAGGTAAGGTAAATTGACATGGAAGGTAAAATACAACACATATGTCAATGAAGAATATGATTAATGTAGAAACATGTATAGATCCCTGAAACACTGTAGAGATAATTTAAACTAGCAAACATATCCTCGCATATTCTCACTGCTTCTTGTTTTACTCCAAGAATGTAAATGAGATTCAAAGATTTAAGTAACATTGATTTCTCATACACCTTCTCTAACGTGACATGTAAGATTATTTGGGCTTGTATTGCAAACTATTTTCTGATTTTAGTTTTTTTTACAAAAGACTACATTTGTATATGAAATAAGCTATTCTTGACGGTACAATCTCCCAAAATTGGCACCAGCATAGAAGGAGAAAATTGTTAAATTGTGAAAAGAAAAATCATATAATCTCTTCTGTTATATGTTTCTCTCTACAAGCGGTTACTTCTACGATAATGAAGCAATGTATTTGAGCAATTGATGTTCTCTCACTCTGGGGTACTATATACTCTCAGTAAAAAAAAAAATATCCCCATCCTCCAAGCTGCCATATTGCACATACTATTTTGGAGTGATCAGATTGCAATTTGATTATTGATTACAGTGAATGTACTGTAAATTATACCATAGATAGTGTTATTGAGTTCAATGTAATTTGTGATTAAATGATAAAATAGGCTAAGGAATGGGAAATAGCGATTCATATTTAACTTTTGATACTACTGTATCTGCATCCTGCTATATAATGTTTCTCCTTGTGATTCATTATGCATGAATGACATTATTCCCCTTTATACTTGATCTTTTTCTCAGGCGTTATTTATTAATATTTTTTGATAACTTTTTAGAAATAAACATACAATAGATAATGTGTGAACATGTCTGCTATTCAGTTTAAGTATCTTCCTTCCATTAAAATTAAAGAAGATTACGGTCTCAGAAACTAACATTAAATACTTTAGAAAATACTTAATCATTTGCTTGTCCCTGAATATTCCCCTTTCAAGCTTATGGACAAGACGCAACAATCAAAGAATGAATGTGTAAAAATGCAATTTCTCTAAACAGCAAAGAATTGTGCTAACAACTGGAAAATCCACAAAATGCATAGAATACTGTCAAAGAGCTAACCTTCATAAATTCAAACATGGATTTGTTCAGCATTATAATTTGCATTTGTGAGGAATGGATAAGGTACATTGGGAATTGAACTTCAGTTATACAGGACACGGTGATAAAATTGAAAAAGAAGAGGCTTTAGAAAAGGTTTCTGATCCTCTGAGTGACCTGTGGATTTCACCTTCAGGCATTGAACCTATGTGAACAATAAGAACATTTGAATTATTCAACATCCTTCTTTTCCCTCTGGGGATTCTATTAAGGATTATACCAGTTTATTTTTTAAGATGGGTTGGTAAATCAGGGATTTATTTTAGGATGTTGTTAGTTGCATCTGTGGCTCATCTTAGATTAAGTTGGAGATATTCAGAAGAGTAGGGGGCAAGGTAGCCCTTACATTTATTGGACCTGAGGAATGACACATTGTGGACATAAACCAAACCATGACTTGGGGAACTTGGCTTTGTTACAAGAAAGTAGAACATGATTTATGCAGTCATTAATTAAAGTTGAATTCATTTGTGCAACTTGTCCCCAGACCCTACCTTACTAGTAAAATCACATGGTAGGAAAAGCTCTACTTACCACGAGGTGACAACATGATTATTTATTATGTTTCTGCAGCTTTTTCAAGTTCTAACAAAACAACTTATTGTATTAAATAACAATATGATGAATGCATCAGTATACCTAAGGTTCTTAGTGTAGAATATATTGCTCTGTAGTCTGTAGCATATTTTTTAAATGTGGTGTTGTTTATAATAGGCTATAAATAGGGAATTCCGAAACAATATAGGGTGAGATTCATTAAACTCCAACAAAGGGTATTGGAGCTTGAGCCCACATTAACTTCCATTGACTCAAATGGTTGTTAATGTGTGATCCAGTTCTGATAACCCATATCAGAGTTTAGTGAATAGTCATAGTCATAGTTCTGATGATATATTAAGGGATTTAATTATAATTTATAGTAGCACTACACTTGAAATAAAGTCTTGTAAAGGTTTAAAAAGCTATAATTCACCTTATGAAACACTCTTTTGTTTGTCCCCTTGAAGTTATCCTAACCTCCAAGAAATCTACAATCAAAAACTATAAAAACAAGGGTAAGAAGGTTGAATTCAATGTTAGAATGATATTTACATACTATATGAAGCCAGCGTCATTGTTTTCCCAGATAATACATATCTGATATAGCTCAGAAACGCAGAGTTACCATAGGATTCAATGGCAGTAATAATGCCAAATGTCACAACATATCCCACCAAAAAGAAAACACATACTGTACAAGTAGGCTGGTGCTGCATGACAAGGTGGCTCTGTATCAGAAGTTTGGAAACCTCGGAGATAACATGGAACCCCAAAAACAAAAGTGTTTAATGCTCACACCAGGATAGTTACACAAAAAGCAAATTAAAAGGGGTCTAATGAAATCTGCAGAGCTAGATGCAAAACCAATGGTAGCCAGGGAGAGAAAAAAAAGAGTGGGGGTAAGAAGTGCAAAGGGAATGCAAGGCAAAACAAAATGGTATCTACAAAGTCTGCAGAGCTTCATGCAAAATAAATGGTAGCCAGGGACAGACAAAAGAGCAGGGAGCAAGAAGTACAAGGGGATTCAAGACCAAGCAAAAAATTACCTTTAAAGTATGCAGAGCTAGATGCAAGTCAATGGTACCTAGGGAAAGGCAAAATGAAAAAGAGCAGGGGACAAGAGAAAATCCAGAATGCTGCTCAGGAACAAAAAGTTGACAAGCAACAACTAGCATGCTGGGTGGGTTTATATACCTTAAGCAAAGATGGTCACTTGCCTCATGGGAGATTATAGTTCCTACCAGTCTGGGCCTTAACTTGACTCCTCTGTGCACCCCTATAGGTCTATGTAAGCGAAAGTCCTCCCAGGGTCTCCAGGTAGTTGCTTTGGAACATCAAAGCTTGGCTCCCTCAGCAGGGTTGGAACGCCAGTACCTTTTATGCCAGGGCTGCGTACATCTTCTTGTTCGCCCTCATGGTGATTCTCTTTATGGGTGCTGGTCCTGCAGGCTGGGGAACAAGAGCAACCAGTGTCTTTCCTGGTTGGGTAATGTCTCTCCCATCTGGCAGCTGACTGCCTGCCTTTAACCCCTCTTTAGTAAGGAGTGCAGTATGCTTAATTAGCTGCACCTGCAGCAACTGTAGCTTCTACAGAGGAGTTTAACCTCTTGCATGTTGGAAAGTACACACATTGTATGTATATATATATATATATATATATATATATATGTATATATAGCAAATGAAAACAATCTTATGAGAGTTCTTAACACCCTCCTGAGTACTACAGTATTTAATGTTACGAGAGATCAGATTACATGGAGTATTCACTAAAGTATGTTGGCTACAAAACGAAGCAAACCCCTTTGCAAAAGAAGTGCACCTGTTTTATGAAAGCAAAATCTTCAATGGGATTCAGTATTTATGATACTGTAAATATGGTGTTGTTTTTGGACTGATCTTGCCCCGGTTGTGCCCACTGAAGATTTTAATAAATAGGGTTCTGTGTGTTTTGATATTCATGGGGTACATGTATTTTGTCCACAGTTAAAATTATCTGAATAGTTAAAAAAAAATACAAAACGTTACTGATGTCTTTTCAGTTTACTCAGATTTTATACAGGTCATGGACCAAACACACCAACTATGTATTCTGTGCCTATTTTAGTGTGGACATCCTGTTATCAGTTAATCTTCTCTGACCCAGTGATATCATTAAAATACATCTACACCATGCATGTTTATCAATATAGGTACACTATCCATGCTTTGTGTTTAGGGTTAATCAAAAAAGATACTTTAATTTCAAATAATCCCTAAATCACTCCATGGTCTGATTCCTAGTATATTGTAAGTAAATGGAAATATTACTGTATGCTCATTTGCAGTCTTAGACAGGCCTGCAACCCTGCCTTTCACCATTATCACCTAGCATACATGCTTCCACTGTGGCAAGGGATGCTGGGAAATGACATACAAATGAGCACACTGTGTCACCTTTTGCCTGAAATTAATTTTTACATGGAACCCTTATAAGCTAATGCTTGCCGTTCACACAGCTTTTAAGCACAGCATGGGATTAGATACAAAGCCAGTGAAACCACTCACAGACAGCTGTTTTAAAAAGGCGACAAAAAACCTCGACCATATAGCAAATAAAAAGATGTCACACTCCCATGTCTTAGTCAGGTTTGCAACCCTGCCTTAAACCATTATCACCTAGCATACAGTGCTTCCACTGCGGCAAGGGACTCTTGGAAATGATATGCAAATGAGCACACAGTGTCACCTTTTGCATCAAATCCATGGTGGAGGTTTTTTGTCGCCTTTTTCGCCCACAATAACTTATATTAAGTATGGTAAACCTACCCAGATTGAAAATTGCAGTGCCAGTACAACCAGCCTCACACTGATGACAAAAAGTCGAAACAGCTGTGAGTGGCTTCACTGGCTTTGCATCTAAGCCCATGCTGTGCTTAATAGCTGTGTGAACGGCAAGCATTACCTTATAAGGGTTCCATGTAAAAATGGATTTCAGGCAAAAGGTGACATGGTGTGCTCATTTGCATGTCATTTCCCAGAATCCCTTGCTGCAGTGGAAGCACTGTATGCTAGGTGATAATGGTGAAAGGCAGGGTTGCAGACCTGTCTAAGACATGTGAATGTGCTCACAAGTAAACTTTTTATTTGCTGTATGCTATATGGTGGAGGTTTTTTGTCGCCTTTTTCACCCACCATAACTTATATAAAGTATGGTATATCTATATCGCACACTTTCCCCCACCCCCTGGGAATGTGTAGCTATGGTCTATGTGTATGGTGCAATACCTGGGGAGTATCCTGGAATGATGCTCGGTAACGTCTCCACCTGTGCGGGATTCTATGGTATAGAATAACCCCGTCACAGGACATAATAAGAATACACACTTGTAAAGCAGAACAGTTTTACTATATACAATAATATAGTACAGCCTACCCATCAGGCCTTGCATGGCCGTACCTCCCAATACTCCGCTCCCTCTCAATGGAGTCACCGTTACCCTAAAGTACCTATGGGCCCTTGGGCACCCAACTAACCCGGTGTCCACAAGGTCAAATCTCTCACCCCATTGTGTGGTACAGTGCTGCCCACTAATTTGTGAAGGTGAGTTGGTGCACATTGTTGGTTACCTGCTGGGTGTGTCCACACCCGGGCGTGGAGATGGTAACAATGGGATCCATGGATCTGGAGTGAGGAACCATGATGCCTCCACCTCTACGTTGGGTGGGTCCCATCTGGATTGTACCACTATGTATAATGTCTCTGATAGTCTGGTTCAGGACCACAGGCCACAGTCACCATTCGGTGTCTCACTGTGTCCCTGACACTGATAATGCTAAGCGGTGCAATGTTACTGTCTAAGGTAAAGTCCCAATAGCAGCAACAAGCTATGTGGGGCCTAAGAGGGGGTATCTGACTTAGTACAGGTGCCACAGACAGCTGCACACACATCCTACCCGTTTCTTGTTTCAGCTCCGACTGGCGTGGCTTCCCAAGAGCGCCAAATGTATCTATCTCCTTGCAGGATAAAAAACAAATAGGTAGCGCTATATCCTAGTGTGCAGGCAGCCTGCGATATATCCCTGAACCCCAGCCAGGTATTGAACAGTACAAAAAAATATATCAATGGCGCTCTGCACTTGCAGGAGATACTGGGTGCCCTATTGGCTGCTATGGGTCGTGTGTTGCAGCAGCCCCTGAGGCTGCTGGGAATTGTAGTCCGAATGGAGCACTTAGCTATGGACCGCCACTTGCGCTTCACTGCGCATGCGCGATACTTCAAATTTACCTAATTTTAAGACTTGCTAAGGAACAGATGATTGTTATTATGTCCTGATATTTAAAACCATAGAATTCAACGAGGGTGTACTTTCTTTTTCACACACACACACTATATATATATATATATATATATTTATATATATATATATATATATATATGGAACAAAGGTAGTAGCGCCAGAGTATGATTAATATTAAACCTCAATAGTGACTAAAGTGATAAAGCTAAATTGTGTAAATATATAAGGTGTAACTAAATCTAAATATATATCAACATAGACAAAAATACATAACACAATAAACTTAGCAATATAAACAATGTGTAAGTGCAACAGTGTAAAAAGAAAAGTAAAGAATCCAACCAGTCCTTGAAATTAGTCCATGAATATGATAAATGATTGATGCTGATATGGGGGTCTCCGGCTGCTCTCACATTGGATGGACCACATCCAAGGGTATCTAGAAACGAGAAAAGAGAGAGAGCGCACGCCCCATAGCATAAAACTGTGTATTTAATATTAAAAGGGAAGGGAGGAGGGGGGGGGGGAAAGAAACGCACTCACAAGAGTAAAATGACAATAAAGCAATTTGTGATAAAATCACCACCATCCGGTCTCTGTGCTGCAAAAGTCCGCAGATATAGGCTCCCTCAGGGCTGCGTGAAGAAGTCATAGCTCACCGGAGGCCGGAGGTGTAGTTTGCCGACTAGAAATCAGTCCATGAGGTCCCAGAAATCACCTCTCCACATTGAATGGCCGCAGTATGAATCTCGCGCTTGATGCGGCCTCGTGCGCGTGCGCGACGTCGTGATGATGTAATTGCGCAATCAGTGTCCCTGAAGCGTTTCTTCACCAGAGGGCGACTTTCTCAAAGGGCTGATAATGGAGAGACAACGTTCCTGGATACTTATAGCCAGTTGGTTGCTTAGCAACCCGTATTAAACAGCATGTATTAAGCCTTGATGTTCTTTATTGAGACTGACAGTCCCGTGTGAGATAGGTCATGTGATACCTGGCACAAGTAAAGGATATGGATAATGAGTTTGTATATATATATATATAAATATAATAGGAAGGATTAGATGCTATAAAGAAGCTATAGATAAACCTAAATGTTAATTAAATGAAAAAAATATATATAAAAATAACTCCTGGGTGACCCGGCCTCCTATATTACCATTGAGTCTGATCCAGTAATTTGTTATCAGAATAATTTAAAGGAACTTCTTCTTCAAGCTTTAACAGAAGGTATCATTTCTAAAACGGAATTTAAGTTTTTATTTCATTCTCATCCACGTACACCTCTTTTTTATCATTTGCCAAAAGGTGCACAAGTCCTTGGTCAATCCCCCTGGCAAGCCCATTGTATCCGGGGTGGAGTCGATGACGTCGAGCCTATCCCAGTATGTTGATTACCATCTTCAACCCTTTGTAGCTAGGCTCAGGTCGCATATTAGGGATACGGTCCACATCATTGATTCCACCTCGAATTTAAAGTGGAAATCCACCTACCTATGGGCCACATGTGATGAGCCCTCTTTATGCACTTGTAATGACCATGCCAGGGGTATTGAAGCGCTAAAATATTGGCTGGACAAGGATTTGTGTATTCATAGGAGACATAAACTGAGACATGGACTGATTTCTAGTCGGCAAACTACACCTCCGGCCTCCGGTGAGCTACAACTTCTTCACGCAGCCCTTAGGGAGCCTATACCTGCGGACTTTTGCAGCACAGAGACCGGATGGTGGTGATTTGATCACAAATTGCTTTATTGTCATTTTACTCTTGTGAGTGCGTTTCTTTCCCCCTCCTCCCTTCCCTTTTAATATTAAATACACAGTTTTATGCTATGGGGCATGCGCTCTCTCTATTCTCGTTTATATATATTTATATTTTATTTATATATGTAAGCAAAAGGGAAAAGAAGCCCAAAAATATAGCACTCTAGTATACCATATGAGATTTCGAAAATACAAATTTATTTATTAACGGTCACAAAACACAATAAAAGATAGCATAGAATATTTAAAATAAGGCATGAATCCTCAGTACGTAAGCCGCAGCAATAGCTCTCTAGCATGTGAATCAATTAGGACACAATATCTCAAATGAGAAATCACAGACAATGTAGGTCTGAAGCAAAAAGGAAGTAACCATGCAAATAACTCCCACAAGGCAGTGTGAAGAGAAGGACTGAGACCAAAGTAACTCTGTATAATCAACCACTACACTTGGAGTAGGGGTAATGGTTCCCTAGTATACTCAACAAGGCTATACACAAATTCAATGCTGTAGAGGAAACAGAGTAACTAAATATCGGTCCAGGTATATATATAGCACAGTCCTAAAGCTAGTAGAGTATGCAGCACTATCCTACTTTGCATAAAAAACAGTGTCACAAAAAATGCATGGAGCATGCAAGGTATAGTTACGTGCCTTCAACTGGGAGCGGTGGGGTAGGCAGAATAAGTTGCAAGCTTAAAAAGGATTATGGTCGCGCCAAAAACCGCCGTCAACAGGTGATAATTATAAACCCTCAATTACCTAAATTGTTCCCCAGTGGTGTGCTCGCGTACCCGACCAGTTGCACAAGTGCGGGGTGACGTCATCGGTAGAAGCCAATAATGCCAATGCGTCGCAAGCCCTATGTTCTCTTAGAGCTGGCAGTTAATTCCCTCATATGAGTAACTGCGCATGCGTGGCCAAACAAGAGAAGAATGTTACTGTGTAAGGACACCGCACGCATCAAAGTGAGCTAATGCGCATGTGCAGGGCTTTGTAATTTGCCCTGCATTTAAAGGGAAAGTAACACTACAAACCCAAATACAATAAAAACGGGCATAATTAAATAAAACACAGACGGTGCACCTACTAAATATCAGCCATAACCTAAAATGAATAGGTATATATAAATATAACTGAGAGGCAGTGATAAATCTACTGAGTTGAAAGGAGACTGACTGAATAAGTATATACTGAGTACATCTCCATACAAGCAGCATATAAGAGTATAGAGGTACTTAAATGGTTACTCTTAATCACAAGTGTACAATCCAATTTACATAGATTTGAATACAATATAGATTGCATTCCTATAATAATAGGTATGTCAGTAAGAGAGAACGCTGGGCATCATCTTATTGCAGAAACAAGTAGTCCTCGGAAAGATATCCTTGGCCACATCGGCGGGCTGTTGAATCAATACAAAGTCACATGATAAAATCCCAGTATGAGTTAGCATCAAATCCAGAGGTTAAATCCTTCGTGTAGAAATTCATCCTGGATAGGCAGAAGTGGATGATGATAACAGTGGTTTCGAAGTCCATCCGAGGATGGCCATACCCAGGATCCTAGAAGCAGACAAGGGGGAGAGAAGAAAGGGTGGGGGAGAGAGATGTGTTTGATACTCACATAATGATGCCGAGGCTATATAGAATATTTATTTACTCTAGCAACAGAATTCTAACAGGATATGGATAGGATGAAAGAAAGAGGGAGAGAGCAAGATGGAACGTTACAGAAACATAGAGAAGCCCAGGTAGTCATTTAGACCCCGTGGAATCATTGAGTCTCTCTTAGCATATATATATATATATATATATATATATATATATATATATATATATATATATATATATATCATCCATGTATACATATTATTTAAACCAACAGAAAGGGATTACAATTACTCAATTACAAGCACATTTAAGTATATGTTCTAAGAGAGTAGGAGACAGGTCAGATGGTGATATATTGCTAATCTCCTGTATAGTTACTCAAGTACCCAACAGGTAAATTAAGGAGGGATATATATATATATATATATATATATATATATATATATATATATATATATATATATATATATATATAGATAGATATAGATATATAGATATATATATATATATATATATATATACACTACCGACACACTTTATTGAAGTGTGGTCGGTACCGCAAGCCGGGAAATCTCCCGGCTTGCTAGTGGCCGCCCCTCGGCGTGCCGCGCGTCATAGACGCGCGGTCACGCGTCATCGGGAGCGTGCGCCCCCTGCACGCGTGTCCAGGGGCTCCCCGAGGGAGCCCTGGTGTCCCGCGATCGCGGGACAGCGGCAGGGGGTTCCGGGGGACCCGGCGGACCCGGCAGCGGTAGGGAGAGCGCCCCGATCGGAGGGCGCTCTTCCGCTGCTTCGGCGTGCGCCCGTCACACTCGGGCGCGCGCCAGGCTACTGCTGCGGCACAGAACGGGCAAATGCTCGAATAAACTGTGCCGCAGCAGTATATATATATATATATATATATATATATATATATATATATGTTTAGTAACCCTAACAGCAACTGGTGGACTGATATAATGAATTATATAATATATTTTTGTATACTGAGTGTAAATATTAGTAGAGAGAAAGAGATCAGTCTGATAAGGTTTTTATAAAGACAATTGGAACTTATTGACTTCTGTGTAACTTCTCTCAATCCACTGCTGAATAAAGGACTTCACAATGATCTTCTAGGGAACGGAGTTGCAAGGCTCTCTCCTCCACGTCATTAAAAAAAATTCATTTCATCCTCCCATCTTACTTTTGGTCATTGTCTTGGTCTTTTAATTCCCCTTAGAATCTAGTCGAGTACCATGTTTGTGCAACAATGGTCATTTTAGTTTCTAACCTATTCATTATTTTCCCTGTCTCTTCAAGTAATACCCAGCATAAATCTCTCTCCATACCTTGAGTTGTCTGAAGCTTCTGAATTATCTACGCATTTTGGGTCCAACAGTGGTGGATTAAAAAATCTGCCACTCATAGGCACTTACCTTGGTGTTGCCCGGGCCACCTCCCCTCCTCCTTCTTCATAATCCTTCTTCAGCGTCAAGACATCAAATAATGTGGCGACATCACATGGAGTCATGTTGACCTGGCAAAGTGACATCGCGGCATAAATTGCTACCACGATGTTGCATTACCATGGTGCCGTGACATCACGTTACCATGACAATGTGCCGCCAAGTGACACTATAGTGTCATTTGATGCCCCAACGCTGAAAGTGGAAGGCGGCACTGCAGGAGAAGGAAATAACTTTACAGAGGCCCCATGTTCTCCCCCGGCAATCAGTGGGTAAGAGAGTGGGGCCTCCGCATATGGGGAAAAATGGGAAATTTTCTATCCCCAAATGTTGCCGCCCTAAGCCCGGGCCTATCAAGCCTAATGGGAAATCCACCACTGAGGTCCAAACTTCACATCCATATGTGAGCAAAGGCAAAATACACTAGTTGAAAACTTTGTTTTGTATCAATGAAGATTTTCCATTTTCTCTCTCTCTCCCATATTTATCAGGTTCTTGATATGCCTTGTTAGAAAGGGACACCTCTTTTTCATATCATAAGCACTATCGGCCGTAATATTTAATGTCTTTGCAGCTGAAAACAGTACTTAACACTGCGTTAGTGAGCTTTAAAGATACAATTTAGCCCTTAACAAGGCCTTAACTTAGGTTAAGTGAGGAAAGTGTTTATAACTGTAGCCCTGCTTCCTATCACTAGCAAGCCGCTACTCTGTGCTGTGTTACCTGTAGGCTCACAGGGCCTAAGTCTCTGCCACGGAGAGCCTGGGGTGCGCGCAATATTTATAACGGGTGCAGCGCCTCCACCTGCGACAGCTCCCGCCAACGGGGGAGTGGGTATTCGCAGGACGTATATGCAAGAATTACACTCACACAGCCAAGTTCTATAACCAACCTCCTTTACTGGCAGACAAAGCTCATAGCTAATTACATACCATAACATCCCAATATATATATGCTTTATATATCGTGCCACGGCGGATGCCAACACTATCTTGCGCCAAAGTGGACGCCCCACAAACATGCGCCACGGCGGACGCCAACAATACTTTCCACACCCTCCACTGGGTGATCCCACCCAATGTCCGATCCTTAACGGATTAGTCCTCCTGCTCCTTATAAACCACTATATGTGTGTATGGTTGACTGCGCAGCCACTGTGTCTCGAGTGAATGAATGATAACGTTGGTGCACTTGTTGAAATACCTGCCGAGCACTCCAGTGCTCGGTACTGCCACGGTCTTCGCAAAGGGTCTCTGTACGTTGACACCGTCCTCTCCCTCTATCTCTCTCGAGGGTCCGGGGCGATCCCACCCGGACTCCGGTAACCACCTGTGGGGTCTGAGCCCAGACCTCCCGCTCGAAAGTATACTCCCGATCAAGGTTTACAGATACTATGGGAACAGGAACCTTACTAAGGCGATCCCTAGCTCAGCTTGTCTCTACTGTGACTCAGGGCTAACTGGGCCTGGGGCACATGGCCTGCACCAGGGCGGTTCAACCTCCCCTCACAGACTCTCCGTCTCCTCTCCTCTCCAACCAGCTCTAGCCCCACGTGCGTGCAACCACCTCCCTATATCTCCAGCATCTCCTCAGCCTATTGGCTCAACTCTCTCACCTGACCCTCCCCGTGGGGCTGCTGGGTCATGGGACTGCTCCTTCCCACCAAATGCACTATCCTCCTTCGCGGGCTTTGGCAACTACTCTGTGCAAATGCAACCTCCCGCTCTTTCAGGGTGAATCAGGGGTTACGGCTACATCCTCCCCCTGTGGATTCCAATGTCCCCGCTTGGACAACGATAACAGCACAACCAGTTATATAATGAAAAACACTAATACATTGGTCTCTATATCAACTTGTACATTTCACTGAACATGATAATAACAGATTGGACCCGGCTGCGAGCTCACTGCTGAGCCTCATAATGGGGTGCCCCGAACTGATCATAAGCCAGCCTCGTTGGAGGTTGGCCAGCTCTTTTGCTTCTGCGAATTGGTTATTCAGCTACCTCTTCTGGAGAGTAGGAATTCTCATCGGGCCTTTCCAACTCTGCCCTTGAGGGGCTGGGTATATTTATAAAGTCTCTTTGTGGCACAAAGCACGGGCTCTGGGGATCTAGCGGCTGACTCATTGGAGTCAGCGTCTCTGTCGCTGGACCAAGGGGCTCTTTGCCCATAGCTCCTCTGGGAGATGCCCCCGCGGCCGGAAGGCCCCTTTGAGAGGTTCCTTCCTTTGGATTTTCCAGACTTTCTTCTCCTGATGACATTTCTCCACTCAGGGGAGATGTAGGCCACTCCAAGTCTCCTTCTTCTATTTGGGGAATAGGGAGCAGATGATTACGATGCCATGTCTTTATCCGACCCTCCGACTCTTTGATGCGGTAGACTGGAAGGACAGGCATTTGAGAAATTACTTCGTACACCCCCTCCCGCCAACGGTCAGCCAACTTGTGTTTTCCCGGTACTCCCAGGTTGCGGAGAAGTATGGCATCACCAGGTTTAATGTCTCTATGTTTCACTTTGTGATCATAACACCGTTTGTTCCCAACATTCAGTTTTTCTGTGGATCTCTCGGCTTGCTCATAGACCTTCTGTAGATTCTCTTGTAATCTTTGTACGTAGTGTAAATGGGTAGTATTGTGTACCCCATCGGTGGAGACTCTCAACTGGATATCCACTGGTAGACAGGCTTCACGGCCGAACATGAGGAAGTAGGGCGAGAACCCGGTAGAATCGTGTTGGGTGCAATTATAAGCATGGACCAGAGTCTCCACATGGCGACTCCACTTAGTCTTCTCTACACCAGTTAGCGTGCCCAGCATGTCCAGCAGAGTGCGATTGAAACGTTCGGGTAAAGCATCCCCTTCTGGGTGGTAAGGGGTAGTACGGGACTTTTTTATGTGTAGGAGGTTCAGCAATTCTTTTATTAGCTTACTTTCAAAGTCCCGTCCTTGGTCAGAGTGCAGACGTTGAGGAAGCCCATAATGCATGAAATACTTCTCCCAGAGTACCTTAGCCACCGTAATGACTTTTTGACCTTTGGTCGGAAAGGCCTGGGCGTAGCGGGTATAATGATCAGTGATGACCAGCACGTTCCCTATACCATGGGTGTCGGGCTCGATGCACAAGAAGTCCCTGCAGACTAAATCCATAGGTCCCGTACTTTTTAGGTGGCCCATGAGGGCAGCTTTAGTGGGCAGAGTCTTGCGTTGGATACACCGCACACACCTATGACAGTGATGCTCCACGGATTCTTTCATTTTTGGCCAAAAAAATCTATCTCTCACTAGTCCAAAAGTCTTGTCTACCCCCAGATGTCCGTGTTCATCATGGGGAGCTTTCAACACTAAGTATTGTAGTCGTTTTGGTAACACTAGTTGTCGGCGACCCGGGTGGTCATGATATTTCATCACTCGGTACAACAGCTTATCTTGGATTTCATATTTGTCCGCCTCCCGCATCAGTATACCTCCAAGTTCCGAGTCTGGCGAAGCAGGCCTCGTCGATTTTGTCGAATGGCATCGCGGATAGTCCCGGCGGCCGGATCTTGTTCTTGGTAACGTACCATATCCTCCCAGGCAATGATTTGATCGGGGGTAACATGCATCCCACTCGGGTCACGATAGACTTCAGGTATAGCGGTAGAGGCGCACCCTAGGGAGTCAGCTACCCGCAATTCCAAAAAGGCTACTTGCTCATCTATGATGGCGGCCATGCAACAGAGCGCTCTTATCCCGGGTCCAGGAATCTCTTCCCACTGATCTTCGTCGGTTGTAGGGATCAACCCTGGTCGCCTCGACAAGGCGTCAGATCCAATGTTCAAAGGCCCAGGTTTGTATTTCAAGGTGAAGTTGTAATTGAAGAGCGCGGCCAGCCAGCGATGTCCGGCCGCATCAAGTTTGGCGGATGTCATGATGTAGGTAAGACGATTGTTGTCGGTGCGTACCTCGAACGACACCCCATACAGATAGACCCGAAGTTTGTCCACTATGGCCCACTTAAGGGCCAAGAACTCAAGCTTGTGTACTGGATAATTCTGCTCACTGACCGTGAGACTACGGCTGATATACGCTATGGGTCGCAAACCCTCAGGATATTTTTGATGCAACATGGCTCCTAGGCCACTCAGACTGCGTCCACGTGTAGGATGTAGGGTTGGTCGGGATTGGCATAGGCCAAGACCGGAGCAGACGTCAGGCTCTGCATCAAGTCGTGGAAGGCTTGGTCGCACTCTGGGGTCCATTTATCCCCGAAGGGCTGTCTGGCAGAGTTGGTCTTCTGTCCCGCCTTCGACGGGTACATGCGGAGCAGGCTGTTGCGGGCTTTGGCCCTACATGAGTACCATTCCACAAATCGGCGATAGTAGCCACAGAATCCCAGGAACGAGCGCAGCTCCCCCACATTCTACGGACGAGGCCAGTTAACGACAGCTTCTATTTTGGCGGGATCAGTGGCAATTCCGGCGCCGGATACTATGTGTCCTACATATGTCACTGAGGTCCGGCAGAACCGGCATTTGTCCAGAGACAGTTTCAGGCCTTCTTGGGACAGTCTATCCAGTACCTTCAAGAGATGGACCTTGTGTTCTTCCAGGGTTTTCCTGAAGACTATGATGTCATCTAGGTACACCAGGCATTCTCGGGGGTTGAGGTCCCCCAACGTCTTCTCCATTAATCGCTGGAAGGTGGCTGGTGCCCCGCATATGCCTTGGGGCATGCGGGTGAACTGATAAAACCCCAAGGGGCAGACGAAGGCTGTCTTTTCTTGATCCTCGGGGCTCATAGGGACTCACATCCTCCACATCTCTGGGAGCGAGTAGGCGAGAACGCTCTCTGAAGGGCTTCTCATCCGTCATGCGAATGGTGTGCTGGGCGTGGCGACTACACCACACATCCATCTCCCCGGTAGAGAATACGGATCGTCTCTGTTCCAGTTGCACCCGTAAACATTCCTTCCAGGCTACAGGCAACTCGGACGAGCCAAAATCGAAGTCTAGGGCTGTCCCTGGTTCTTTCACTCGGGTCGTGTTTACTTGCACGGCTTCTTCCACTGAACTAACAGGATAGATTCTTCCTATCCGCTGCCCCACATCGATGGCCAGGGGGAAGGGCCAGAGATTCTGTACCATCACATCAATCCGTCAAGGAATGGTGGCCTGCCAATGGCGGAATTCGGGAACGAGCCGATACCCTCGCCGTACATCCTCCCCTGGGGTACTCTCTAGCAAGAATTGCTGGTCTTCGGCTAGGCGCTCCGCATAAGCACACCAAGCAAATATTCTTTGCGTTTCTCCAGGGAAAAGCCGCGTCAAACCCGCGTCAAACCCCTCCGTCCGCAGAACAAAAGCCCATAGTCATCCGAAGGAGAGGGGGGCGGGGCTGGGTCTGCTTGAACCAATTGCAGCTGTAGGCTGGACATGGGGAGCTCTTTAGTCTCGTGTGGATAGGCCTGGATGACCGCTTGCACAATATCAGCATTGGTACCGAGTATAATAGGGTACTTGGGGGTGTCTCGGGGTTCCGGACACACCAAGGCGTCCACCTTCATGGGGTGAGATTTTCCTGTGTTGAGCTGTTGTATTTCCAGATCCACGGTCACTAACCCATCGATGGGGTAGTCATCATTGCTTAGCCCGCGTACCTTGATGTGGACAGCCGGTCGCAGCGGACGCTTTTGAAGATGACGATCATAGAACCCTCGGTATATGATGGTGACTTGGGATCTGGTGTCTAGTAGTGCAGAGGAGTAGATTCCATCCAATAGGACCCGGATCAACGCTACAGGTCCCACCCGACTACCATCTTCTACTGGCTCTGTCCCTCCGGAAGGGGTCCCGTCTTGGTTGGCATCCGTCGCATACACCCCGCAGACCATAGCCTGGGAAGGGAACTTCTTGGGGGAGGGACTCCGGTGTCGAGAAGTGCTCAGGCGACAATCATAGGATAGATGCCCCCGCTTCCCACATTTGTAGCATGACATATCTCTGGGGGTAGCCCGGCGATCAGGCGAAGGGGACAACCGTCCCGCGAAAGGCAGTTTCTCTGAGCCAGGCTTGTCCGGTGGCTCCTCCTTCTTTACAGCACTTCCTTTGGGTTTAGTGCTACCGCTAGTTTTCGGCTTCTGAGGGGAGTGTAGCATTAGATGCGTCTCGTGTTCCTTCACCTGTTGCAGTAGTTGGATGAACGAAGGGGGGGCCCCCGGGTGAGGTGATCACGAATCATGCTGGCTATTGGGTGAGAAGGACTGGATCCGCGGAGGTACTGCTTACGGAGATACTCATTCATCTGTGAGGGTAGCACATATGTATAATGCAGCAACGGCCCGAGAGATATTTGCACGTGGTGTATATAGGCGGACAGCTCTTCCCCCTCCCTCTTATTTATGGCATAGTACTTGGCCCACAATGCCCCGTCATCCTCTTTTGCGCTATAGGCTTCTGCCAGGAACTCTATCATCAAGCGAGAGGTTAGATCGGGGTACTGCTCGCGGTCTATACTGATCAGAGTGGCCGCTGTGGGCCTCAATCACTCCATGAGTCTCTGTCTTTTTACCACATCGGTGCACGATCACTCTTCCATTATCTTTCCAAGTTTCTACCCCATCTTCCCCGGTAGGCACAGGGAGGCTTCCCCGAGAAGGCTTTTAGCTTCCGGTAGTTCTGGGCGTGGGTAGCTAAGGTAAGCGCTTCGACTAGCGGCGGCAAACTGGGGGGGCTAGATAACTGGTCTATCTTGTCATTGAGTTTCTGCAGCATATTACTACTCACTCCAGCCTCAGCGGAGGCGCTTGATCCTGGATCACTGGACACAGACCGGCAGCTACCAACGTCGCTCGCGGCATAGTGAATCAAAGGGAGGGTGGGGTCGTCCTCATCCAACGGACGTACGAGGAGATCTCGGAGGGGGTAGACAAAAGGACTACCACCTGGCGGTGCATCGGGCAAGGCCAGAGATTGAGGAACGGCAGGTTCGAACGCTAACAGGGTGCGCCGACAGTCCACAAGCAAGGTATTCCACTTAGAGTCGTGATCTACCAGTACATCTACAAGGCGAGCTTTGGCAAAACCTGGGAGTTGTCTCAAGGCCGTCTGTAAAGTTTCTAAGGGTAAGGCCATGGGCACTCGGGCCAGCGCTACGGCGCGACGGGTAGGTGCCCAGTCTCGTATCTCGTGATGGGTAGGCAGAGCCATGGTGATAACAATTTAGGTTCGAAGGGCACCCCAGGTCTAAGATCTCAGCAGCGCCTCCATATGTAGCCCTGCTTCCTATCACTAGCAAGACGTTACTCTGTGCTGTGTTACCTGTAGGCTCACAGGGCCTAAGTCTCTGCCACGGAGAGCCTGGGGTGCGCGCAATATTTATAACGGGTGCAGCGCCTCCACCTGCGACAGCTCCCACCAACGGGGGAGTGGGTCTTCACAGGACGTATATGCAAGAAATACACTCACACAGCCAAGTTCTATAACCAACCTCCTTTACTGGCAGACAAAGCTCATAGTTAATTACATACCATAACATCCCAATATATATATGCTTTATATATTGCGCCATGGCGGATGCCAACACTATCTTGCGCCACGGCGGACGCCCCACAAACATGCACCACGGTGGACGCCAACAATACTTCCCACCCCCTCCACTGGGTGATCCCACCCCGTGTCCGATCCTTAACGGATTAGTCCTCCCGCTCCTTATAAACCACTATATGTGTGTATGGGTGACTGCGCAGCCACTGTGTCTCGAGTGAATGAATGGTACCGTTGGTGCACTTGTTGAAATACCTGTCGAGCACTCCAATGCTCGTTACTGCCACGGTCTTCGCAAAGGGTTTCTGTACGTTGACACCGTCCTCTCCCTCTATCTCTCTCGAGGGTCCAGGGCGATCCCACCCGGACTCCGGTAACCACCTGTGGAGTCTGAGCCCAGACCTCCCGCTCGAAAGTATAGTCCCGATCAAGGTTTACAGATACTATGGGAACAGAAACCTCACTAAGGCGATCCCTAGCTCAGCTTGTCTCTACTGTGACTCAGGGCTAACTGGGCCTGGGGCACATGGCCTGCGCCAGGGCGGTTCAACCTCCCCTCACAGACTCTCCATCTCCTCTCCTCTCCAACCAGCTCTAGCCCCACGTGCGTGCAACCACCTCCCTATATCTCCAGCATCTCCTCAGCCTATTGGCTCAACTCTCTCACCTGACCCTCCCCACGGGGCTGCTGGGTCATGGGACTGCTCCTTCCCACCAAATGCACTCTCCTCCTTCGCGGGCTTTTGCAACTACTCTGTGCAAGCGCAACCTCCCGCTCTTTCAGGGTGAATCAGGGGTCACGGCTACATAACATTCATACAGCAGGGAGTCTTACTACAATCCATTCATTCTCTATGACATCTAAAGCTGTGTATCTTTTCTAAGTTGCGCAGAAGATAAAACATATAGCAAGCTACTGTATGGAAATGAAGCAGCAAGGGTGAACAGATGAAAGTGCTTACATTTCTCTTTGAGTGTGACAGGATAATAGAGTTACTTGTCATCATTTGTTACACTAAAAGTACCAGCTCAATTCATTGAGTGAAGCAAATGGTTAAGTGTATGTAATACCAGAATTTATTTTTTAACAAAGAAATTGCCCAGGGACAGAGTCCTAAAAGGAACCAGGTGAATGTTAAATGGATTCTGCACCTGTGGAGCCATCAATGATTTATTTTGTCTCCATGTGCTACATTTTTACATCATATGTCTCCCAGAGAAACTTTAGCTCAGATCAGAAAAAGTGACCTTCATTTTAACAGTTTAAAAAAAGAAATGTGTGGGGGGCAGCAATGAAGAGTAAAATGGCAAAACAATATTTTGTTATGGTTGGTTCCCCAGCTTTAGTTCTTTAGCTGGGGACACACAACACCAATGATCAAAGGATAGGGGGTATTACCTCTTGCTTGCTTAATCCAAAAGATTAAGAGGGTGCATTTTCTCATCTATGATCCAATATACTCAGGATCAGCTGTTGATGTTTTTTTAACGGAATCATATATGCATACTGAATATGTATATATGTGTATGTACTGTAGCTCACTTTCCTATGCTTAAGGGAACTACAGTATGTGGGTAACTATGCATGCTGCTGTACCTGTCTGCTCACAGGAGGCCTAAGCCTCTGCCTCTGGGAGCCTGGGGTGAGCTCTTTCTCCTTGCGTGCAGCGCCTCCACCTATGAGGGATCCCAGCTTTGTCGGGATAACCCCTCACAGGAACCAATACACCAATACACAGTAAAGAATAATACACCACACACACACACACACACACACACACATATATATATATACAACAAGACAAACTGCCTGCAACAGACAAAGCAAATAATTAGTACTTAAATTAGTAATATAATAACCACTAACGGTGCTAGGGACTAGAAGTAATATAACAACGAAAAGAAAAATAAAAGCGTCCCAACTCAGCACTCAAGTATACTCAGAACAAATATCATTTGATATTTGTTCTTGTGAGGATTCGCCGTTCCGGCATTCAGGGACCATCCCCTCACCTGGCTGTACATCGTGGGCGCTCGTCTAGTCTCCCCGCTGATGCGCACGGTAGGCTCCATCCCTGCTCTGTTGTTAAACAACACCAGCATGGCAGTGACGCGTGTTCCAGGCTCCGTCCCCGCTCTGAATACTCAAGGAACCGGCGTGGAAGTATCACAAACTCCAAGTCCCGCCCTCTGAACCCTGTGACACATGCGGGCTGGTAGTAACCTCCCACCTGATCGGCTGCATCATTGGACAAACCTGTGTGTACCAGCAGCCTATGACGATTCACTTCCTGGTTCCACCTCTGCTTGCTATTGGAGCCTCCTTCCTTATATACCCTGCACTTTCAGCTTACCTTTGCTGAGCATAGTCAGTGTGACGCCGTGCCTTGCTGCATTCTGTTCCTGATACCTTGTTTTGCCTTGTCTGCCTAATTAACCCTTTGTTGCCTGAACCCTGCTAGTTTCTTGGACTCTGCTTCTCTCCGTTCCTGACCTTGGCAAAGTACTCCGATGATCCGCTCTTCTACAATCCTGACCTTGGCAAAGTACCCCAACATTCCACTATTCTCCAATCCTGAACTGGCAAGTTTATACGACTACTCTGCACTCTATAAACCCGATCCGGCTTGCACAACCAATCTACATCCTAGACGCGCCCGCGTGGCTGTGGGTTGGCGTTTCCCAATTCCCTACCTCAGCACCGCGGCCGCGCTTCGTTTGTAGTGAGCTACGCGTTACAGTATGCTCAGCCCCACAAACTTTGACCCCGCTGAGGTAGGAAGAGTCCTGAGCACGCACGCCAACGCTTTGTCTAGCATATAGGAAAGACTTGCATCTTATGACCATCATATGCAAACTATCCAGGAGAATTTTAAAACTCTCACTCTCTCTGTACATGAATCCCAGCCTGTTCCTAGTTCTGCCACTCCTAGGGAAGTTATGTCCGTTCCTCATTCCTTCCACGAACGCCGGTTACCTGCGCCCAACCGTTATGGAGGGGACCCCCAAGAATGTCGGGGGTTCCTGAATCAATGCTTCATTCAATTTGAGATAAACTCCTCCCGCTTCACCTCTCCACGCGTCAAGGTGGCGTACATTATTTCTCTCCTCACAGATGATGCACTTGCCTGGGCTTCTCCTATCTGGGAACGAAAGTCTGATCTCACTCAGGACATCAGAGCCTTTACGGGGGAGTTACGTAGGGTATTCGACACACCTGGCACAAGGTATCTGCTGCTTCTACCCTTTTCTATACATCCCAATGTAATCATCCTGTGGCAAAATATGCACTTGAGTTTAGAACCGTGGCTGCAGAGACGGATTGGAATAATGAATCTTTGTCTGCTGCATTTTGGTGGGGCCGCTCTGAAACCCTAAAGGATGAATTGGTGACTTTCGACCGTCCCACGGACCTAGAGGATTTTATTGCCATCTGCATCAGAGTGGACCACCGTCTTCAGGAAAGGAAAGCAGAGAGAGTACTGTACACCGCAGATCATCCTCATCCAGAATCACTCCGGTCCAGGTGAGCATGACGGAATTTCCTTCAATGGCTACTTCTGAACCCATGCAACTGGGAGGTACGAGTCTTTCCAAATCAGAGAAACAACGTCGCCTGAATGCCTGTGTCTATATTGCGGACAACCTGGACACCTGGCCTACTCTTGTCCCAATAAGCCAGGAAAACGCAAAATTCCCATGCGAATTAGGGGAGTCTCACTGGGAACCATTTCTCTCTCTCCTATTTCTGTTGATAACCCTTCTAGAATCCTTCTTCCCATCACTCTCTCTGGGAATGGGTTTCGTGTTTCCACCCAGGCCTTTCTCGATTCGGCTCTGGGGGCAACTTTATAGATCAAGCCTTTGCTGACCGTCACAATATCCCCCTCATACCTAGGAAGAAACTGATTGGACTTGAGGCCATTGATGGAAGACTGCTTCAGCCAGCCTTTATTTTACTGGAGACCCAGGTACTTCATATCAAGATAGGTACTGATCACATGGAGGACATCCAATTTAATGTGATTCATACGCCTTCCGTAGCAGTAATCCTTGGCCTTCCCTGGTTACAGATTCATAATCCTCGGGTGGATTGGCTAAATAAGGATCCCATTCAATGGATCTCTGTCATGGAACAAGAACCACATTTCTGTTTCACCCCCCCTTTCCTTTGCAGTTTCTGCTTGTCAGATTCTCAGTTCCAGCTGCATGTATTTTGCTCTGTGCACTCACAGTGCTTGTGTGTTAGACACAGTGTTGCGATCCCTGTCTCTGCATTATGCCAGTGAGTTGCTACAGCAACCTCACCCTTTCTGTCAGAATGGGTTAGCCTGCCTGCTCCCCCTCTGCCTTGCTGACAGATGGTCTGTCCCCAGGCTATCTTGCTACCCAGCATACACTGGCACTTCCTTTTCACCCTGGACTTTGAGTGAGTAGCTGCCTATTTGCCCCAGCAAGGCCTTTTTGTTTTACACTGTCTCATCATTGATACACTGCACTTCAACAGAGAAGCACTCTCTACCAACATTACATCTACAAGCACCTACACTGGCGACACACTTTATCGCAGTGCGGCCAGATCCGCAAGCCGGGAGATTTCCCAGCTTGCTAGTGGCCGCCCCTCGGCGTGCCGCGCGTCATAGACGCGCTGTCACGCGTCTTCGGGAGCCTGCGCCCCCTGCACGCGCGTCCAGGGCTCCCCGAGGGAGCCCTGGTGTCCCGCGATCTGCGGGACGGCGGCAGGGGGTTCCGGGGGACCCGGCGGACCCGGCAGCGGGAGGGAGAGCGCCCCGATCGGAGGGCGCTCTTCCGCTGCTTCGGCGCGCGCCCGTCACACTCGGGCGCGCGCCAGGCTACTGCTGCGGCACAGAACGGGCAAATGCTCGAATAAACTGTGCCGCAGCAGTATCTCCCTGTGATTTTCCCTCAATAAAATTAAGAAAGAGAAAAGGACTTGTTTGTGCTTTGGAAGAGGTGAGACATGAGTTAAGCTTACTGGAACTAATCATACACCATTCGTGACCCTGGTTTAAGGAAAGTAAAACAAAGACCGTGTGTTAGGGAATCACACAGGAGCTACTACTCATAGACTTTATACTATACAGAATAGTCTCTGCACCCCAGGACAAGCAAGCAGCTTTACACTGCCAGACAGGGCAGCAAACTTTATACAGCAAACTGCATACAGCCTGCAGCCTTACAAACAAGCAAGTAGATTTACACTGGTCACAGCCAGCAAACAACCTGGCACAGAAGGCAGCAGCTTTGCAGACAGACAGTGCTTCTTAGACAAAACCTGATTGCCTTTCTCTGCGGACAGTCACACTGACACAAAAGGGCCGCAAAAAATATGAGACTGACATTGAAGCGCACCGCGCTAAATTAGAGTTGGCCTGGGAGACAACCACACTTGGGATACGCAATATCGCCGGCGCTGGTAATTATGTACAACAGCTCGAGCAGGCAATAACTCAATTAAAGATAGATCATGCACACTACCAAGAGCTGTCAGAGGCATACATCACTTACTTGGCCAGGGCTAAAACCGGCGAAAGCCTGCAAGAAAGGGACTTACAGCATAACATTGATTTGACACGGGACAGCCGCGTGCGAACCTCTATCACGGAAGCCGAGAGTAAGAGGAAAGACCTTTTGCTGGAAACCGCATCGCAGCGCTCAAGCACATCCAGGCATTCTTCAAGGTCAGCAAGATCAGCGCGATCTAGCGTGTCCAGCACAAGCGCCAGCGCTACCAAGGCGCGAGCCACCGCAGAGGCCGCACGTGTCAGGGCCGAATATGGTCAGAGAGAGGCAGCCGTGAGGGCAGAAAGAGCGCGCATAGAAGAGGAGGAGCAGAATGCCGCCGCTGCCTATGACGCTGCCAATGCCACCGCTGCCACCGCCAATGCCGCCGCTGCGCGTAGAAAGGCCGAATTAGACGCGGATCTAGAAGCTCTAAGCAAAGAAGAGGATGCCGCTGCCGCCATAGCCCAAGCTGAAGTCTTAGAAGCAGCTGCGAGACAGGACGGCGGGGATCAACCGTACAGACGGATAGCCTCAGAGGATCCAATCCAACGCACTGAAGACTACGTAAGGAGCCTCTTCAGTGTAAACACCAGCACGCCATCTCAACACGGAGGGAGTGACTCCACAGACACCGAAGACTTGCTAGGTCCACGAGGAGGAGATGCTGCTCCGTCAATGGTACATGCTGCCTGGGATAGCCACGGCCGCAACAGTGATCCACACGCCAGCGCGCACCCGGATGCACCAAAACGGGCTCGCAATCCAGGTACACCCACACGGGAGAACACAGCCCCTCACACTGACCAGCAGCCACCACGCGTCCACGCCAAGGAAGAGGCGACCGCACGGACCCTCCCAGCAACTACCTCAGAACGTGAACAACACGCCGATGCCTCAGGCCTGACAGACATAGCCAAGTACATGATCCGGCGTGACCTGGTGCAAACAGGACTCATCAACTTTGACGACTGTCATGAGAACTACCGGACGTGGAAGTTCACGTTCAAGGATGCGATCAACATCTTGGGCTTCTCAGCAAGGGAAGAGCTCAACCTGCTATTCAAATGGCTGGGAAACGAATCCAGGGAGCGCACAAAGAGACTTCGGACGGCAAATGCGAATCACCCCCAAATAGGTCTTGACCTAGTGTGGGAAAGGCTAGAAGAGTGCTACGGTAGCCCCAAAGGAGTCGAGGAATCGTTCTTCAAAAGAGTCGACAGCTTTCCCAAGATCACAGCTAGAGACTACTCGAAGTTACGAGAGCTCGGAGACCTGCTGCAAGAGCTGGAGGTCGCAAGAAAAGACCATTCCCTAACAGGTCTCAACGTACTAGACTCAGCTCGTGGAGTGAGACCCATCCTGGAGAATCTACCATTCAACCTCCAAGAAAGGTGGATTTCACAAGGCTCCAAATACAAAAGGGAGAAGCAAGTCGCCTTCCCCCCATTCTCATTCGTCTTGAGCTTCATCCGCGAAGCGGCAAGGACAAGGAACGATCCCAGTTTCATCTTGGGTACGCAAACCACACACAGTGCAAGCAGCCTGAGGAATGAGAGACCAGTGGCGAAATACGGTAACATTGAAACACCCATCTCGGTCCACAGGACGGACGTGCCTCCCACGACCCAAACTACTCCCGATCAGCCGGTCGCCGGAGACGAGGAACCAAGGGACCCAAACAGGGAATGTCCCATACACAAGAAGCCACAACCACTTAACAAGTGCTTTGGGTTCAGGATGAAGTCCTTAGAGGAACGCAAGAGGTTACTTGGAAAATTCAGAGTTTGCTTCAGGTGCTGTGGTTCCACGACTCACCTAGCCAGAGACTGTAAAGAAGAAATCAAATGTACAGTGTGCAAAAGTGACAAGCACGTAACATCTTTACATCCAGAGGCGCTGACACTCCACCAACTCAACAACCCATCCTCCGTAGCGGAGCATGGCAGGGAGGAAGGAGAAGGAGAGCCAACATCCGTCACATCTCAGCGCACCGAGGTTTGCGGAAAAGAAAGCGACAAAATGTCCTGCTCCAAAATATGCCTTGTCACAGTGCACCCCCAGGGACAACCTGAGAAGGCTATTCGGATGTATGCAATCCTCGATGACCAAAGCAACAGATCATTGACGAAGATGGAGTTCTTCAACTTGTTCAACTTACAAGACAATGCCTCACCCTACACCCTCAGAACCTGTGCAGGGTCAACTGAGTCAACAGGGAGAAGAGCAAGCGGTTACGTCATATGTTCAGTGGATAACAGAGTGAAGATAGCTCTCCCCACACTCATCGAGTGCAACCACATGGCCACAAACAGGGCCGAGATTCCCACACCAGACGTGGCACGCCATTACCCGCACCTCAGAGGAATAGCCAACTACATCCTGCCGGTAGAACAAGGCGCCAAGATCTTGCTGCTGCTCGGTAGGGACATCATGAGGGTACATAAAGTCCGTAAACAGCATAACGGACCCCACAACGCACCATACACCCAAAGACTTGACCTAGGATGGGTGATAGTGGGCAGCGCGTGCACTGACAAAGAGCATGGACAAGACTATGTTGACGCCCGCAGAACTGTGATAACAGAATGTGGACACACATCCCTCTCTGAACCATGTCTTGGCCATCTCCAAGTGACAGGAGGGCCAAGTGAAGAGAAGAGACATGGTCATACCCCTGAGATCAACAAAAACATCCTCACATCAGGGGGATGTGACAATGGCCTAGGATGCTTAGTGGTTCAGACATCCAAGGATAATGAGTCGACTCCACTAAAGGAAGAAAGTAACCTCCCAAAGGTGAACGACAAAGGGATCATCCAAAAGACAATAAACAATCGGACGATCCTCCCGCGAGCAATGGCACGGCTAAGACGTACACTTGTTCCTCTTCACAGAGTATCAAGCGACAAAGCAGCCAGCTGTCACGGCTGGCATAGCCGCAAAAGATTGCGCCCTACAGGTGAAGCCACAGTGTCAAAAAGACTGTTCTCTCACACGTCTAAAAAGAGAAAGTCACAGAGACATTTCATAAAGGGATTTACTAGGGCAAAAGAGACTGTTCTTCGTTACGTCCAGGGAGAAAATAACCTCCTGATGGCAGTTAACAAAGAGACACAAAAGCGTTTCACCAAACTACGTGGAGATGTTCTCGTGCAAGAGGAATGCACCGATGACCTACGGTGCACAGCGTTCCAGACACAAGGGACGACGACAAGCAAACACCATCGAGGGAAGATAGAGGATTCCCGAGGTTCACAGTCATGGAGCTCTCCAAAGACGGACCAGGCAGTTGGGTGACTCCGCTACCATTCCATTCACCAAAAAGACGCCTCTCGAACAATAGAGAACCCGCCATCTCTAGGCTCACTTCGCTCTGCCGCAACCCACAAAGGGAGCCAGAGACCAAGAATCAAATTGTGGTCTTCACGCGGAAGAGATTCCTTAGCGGACACGCAGATCCAGCGCCTTCACTGAAGGAAGGTAAAAAATGCCGGCACCTCCCATCATCTGGTGTTCACCACCGTCAGAAACCCAGCCAGATCTGGGTAACGTTCAGCTCCAATGCTCAGCACCAGGAAGCTTCTCCAAACGGGGCACTACTCACTGGACCAGACTTGACAACCGGTCTTCCAGGGGCGTTGATCCGCTTCTGCAAGGAGCCAAAGGCCATCTCCTTCCGCCAAACGCCAGGTGATAGGGTGACAAACTACCACGACTGGCACATCCACGAGGTGATGCACTCTGTAGAGAAAACTACAGAGTCAAAGGGACTGTTCTCTCACAAAGTTGAAAGAAAACAGTGCAAGAGACCTTTACACAAAGACATTGTGGTGCATCAAGCTAACCTAGAGCTGTGCATCCGCCTACTTCCCTCACCGAGATGGCGAACGACTTCTAGCTGGGGGTACCAGCCAGTATCCCATTGTTATGTGGACATCATCTTTGCACTGTTATGTTGTTATATTGCACATATGTTCCACATACCTAGAATATAGTGGTATCTCCAGATACCAGACGGGGAGTGTCATGGAACAAGAATCACATCCCTGTTTCACCCCCCTCTTTCCTTTGCAGCTTCTGCCTGTCAGTTCTTATTTCAACTGCATGGAGTTTGCACACACACTGTGCCTGTGTGATATGTAACAATGTTGCATTTCTTGCCTCTGGGCAAGTAATCAGTGAGTTGCTACTGCAGCCTCTGAGATCCTTACCAGTATGGGCTAGTCTGCCCTCCCCCTGTTTTGTTCACAGATAGTCTGTCCCAAGACTATTCCTTTTACCCACATTGCTCCTCACTTCCTTTTCCAACCTGCAGACAGTGAATACAGCAAGCATCTCTGTTACCCTCCTATGGCAAGGCCATCTCTTTCTACCTGTTTCTAACTACAAATCACTTCTACACACTATCCACAAGAGCCTGTATTTACTGCTGCTTTTCCAATAAAGTGAAGGAAATATTATAGGACTTGGAGTGATTTGGAAAGGGGGCTGAGTTAATGCTATCTGGGGCAATTCCACATCACACGTGACCCTGGCTTCAGAATAAGCTCTTTTTATACCAAGAACTGTATCATTAAAACCAGTAGCATTTGTGGTACTACCCCGACCGAGGAAAAGGAAAGGGTACTCTTAGCTGAGGAGTATGCCAAATTCAGCGACGTCTTCGATAAAGTTAAGTCTGAGGTACTACCCCCACATCGTCCGTACGATTGCCCCATTTAACTACTCCCGGGTTCTTCTCCCCCCAGAGGGGCTTCCTATCCTTTGTCCATGCCTGAGACCAAGGCCATGCGAGAGCATATTACTGAGAATCTCCAGAAAGGTTTCATACGTAACTCTACTTCTCCTGTGGGTGCCGGTTTCTTCATCGTAAAGAAAAAAGACGGTTCTTTACGCCTTGTATCGACTACCAGGGTCTCAATAAAATCACCATTAAGAATCTTTACCCTCTTCCTCTTATATCTGAGCTCTTCGATCCCCTACAAGGCGCCAATATCTTCTCTAGGTAGGATCTACGTGGAGCCTACAACCTCATCAGGATTCGCCAGGGTGATGAGTGGAAAACTGCTTTTAACACCAGAGATGGACATTACGAGTACTTAGTCATGCCATTCGGTCTGTGTAATGCCCCAGCTGTGTTTCAGGATTTTGTCAACGAAATCTTTCGGGACCTTCTCAATTTTTTTGTGATCATTTATTTAGATGACATTCTGATTTTCTCCAAATCCAAACAAGAACATGTGTCCCATGTAAAGCAGGTACTTCTTCGCCTACGAGAAAACCGACTCTTCGCCAAACTCGAGAAGTGTCAATTTCACCAAGCCTCCACCGTTTTCCTTGGATACATTATCTCCAACACTGGACTTACTATGGATCCTGCTAAGGTCAAAGCGGTACTGGATGGGCCTCAACCCACCACTCTCAAAGCCATTCAACGGTTCCTTGGATTTTCGAACTATTATCGTAGATTTATCCAGAACTTTTCTTCATTGGTAGCTCCTATTACTGCCTTGACCAAGAAAGGAACTGACCCTACTTCTTGGCCTCCCATGGCCATTCAGTCCTTCTCTCGTCTTAAGAGTGCATTTGTCTCTGCACCTATCCTTACTCATCCTGATCCTAAACTGCCTTTCACCCTAGAAGTAGATGCATCAGACGTCGGTGTTGGTGCTGTCCTTTCCCAGAGGAAGAATCCTAAATCCAGATTGCATCCCTGTGCATTTTTCTCCAAAAAAAATTCTTCCGCTGAGTGCAATTACGATATCGGGAATCGGGAACTCCTGGCTGTGAAATTAGCATTAGAAGAATGGAGACATTTTCTGGAGGGCACTGAGAATCCCATAACTATCTTAACAGATCATAAAAATCTGTTATACATGGAAGGGGCACGTCGTCTTGGAGCCCGTCAAGCCAGATGGTCATTATTCTTTTCAAGATTCAATTTCATAATATCATATCTGCCTGGAACAAAAAATGTCAAGGCTGACGCCCTTTCCCGACAATTCTCTTTGGACGATAAATCTGAGGTCCAACAAAGGCCTATTCTCCCGGCTAAGTGTATTCTTTCTGCAACCACCTTCAACGTTCTTAAAGATATTGTACGACAACAAGATCACACCCCTGCAGATCTCAATATTCCCAAGGGTCATCTGTATACTTCTCCTACACACCGCAGGAAAGTTCTCCAATGGAGTCACTCCTCCAGAGCCGCTGGTCACCCAGGTACCAGGAGAAGTTTAGATCTGATTTCCAGAACTTTTTGGTGGCCCGGGATTCAGAAAGATGTCAAGGACTTCGTAGCCGCGTGCCCAACTTGTGCCAGGACTAAGACTCCCAGGAATCTTCCTTCAGGACTTCTCTAGCCCCTTCCTGTTCCCAACCAACCATGGACACACCTGTCCATGGATTTCATTGTGGATTTACCAGTATCCAAGGGCATGAATACGATCCTGGTGGTCGTAGATCGATTTTCTAAACAGTCCCACTTTATACCTCTCAAAGGTCTTCCCAATTCTTCCAAACTGTCCGATGTTTTCATCAGAGAGATCTTTCGACTTCACGGAGTACCCCTGGTTATCGTGTCTGATAGGGGTTCACAGTTTGTGTCTTGCTTTTGACGTTCTTTTTGCCTACAACTGGGCATTTCTCTACATTTCTCCTCCGGGTACCACCCACAGACGAATGGTCAAACTGATAGGACCAATCAGTCCCTAGAACAATACATAAGATGTTTTGTTTCAGATTCCTAATATGACTGGTCTGAACTTTTGCCCTGGGCAGAATTCGACCATAACAACGCACAAAGTGGATCTACTCTGGAATCCCCATTTTTTGTTAATTACGGGTTCCATCCTTCTACACTCCCTCTCTCTATATCTTCATCAGGGGTTTCCGCGGCAGACGACAGGATTAAAGCATTGCAATATCTTTGGAAAAAGGTTCAGGCAAACATCAAGACAGCTACCAATAGGCAGAAGACCCAGGCTGATCGCCACAGTAGACCTGATTGGCGACAAGGTTTGGCTCTCATCCAAGAACATCAGGCTGAAGGTACCATCTATGAAGTTTGCCCCCAGATTTCTCGGTCCTTTTTCTATCTCAGAAAGGATTAATCCCATGGCGTATCATCTCGCGTTACCTCCTTCTATGCGGATCCCATCCGTTTTTCACGTCTCGTTGCTTAAGCCAGTGGTCCAGAATACTCACTTGGTTCATTCGCCTCCCACATCGTTTCATATGGAACAAGGTCAACCTGAGTATGAAATACAATCCATTCTGGACTCAAAGTTCTCAAGAGGCTCATTACAGTATTTGGTACACTGGAAGGGTTATGGCCCAGAGGAAAGATCCTGGGTTCCTAGTCATCATGTTCATGCTTCCAGGATGATCCGTAACTTCCATTCCAAATTTCCGGATAAGCCTTCATGGAGTCGCCCGGAGGTCGCTCCAAGAGGGGGGGGGGGTACTGTGAGGATTCGCCGTTTCGGCATTCAGGGACCATCCCCTCACCTGGCTGTACGTCGTGGGCGCTCGTCTAGTCTCCCCTCTGATGCGCGTGGTAGGCTCCGTCCCCGCTCTGTTGTTAAACAACACCATCATGGCAGTGACGCGCGTTCCAGGCTCCACCCCGCTCTGATGTCTCAAGGAACCGGCGTGGGAGTATCACACACTTCAAGTCCCGCCCTCTGAAACCTGTGACACATGCGGGCTGCAAGTAACCTCCCACCCGATCAGCTGCATCATTGGACAAACCTGTGTTTACCAGCAGCTAAAGACGATTCACTTCCTGGTTCCACCCCTGCTTGTAATTCGAGCCTCCTTCCTTATATACCCTGCACTTTCAGCTTACCTTTGCTGAGCATAGTCAGTGTGACGCCGTGCCTTGCTGCATTCTGTTCCTGATACCTTGTTTTGCCTTGTCTGCCTGATTAACCCTTTGTTGCCTGAACCATGCTAGTTTCTTGGACTCTGCTTCTCTCTGTTCCTGACCTTGGCAAAGTACTCCGACGATCCGCTCTTCTACAATCCTGACCTTGGCAAAGTACCCCGACGATCTGCTCTTCTACAATCCTGACCTTGGCAAAGTACCCCAACATTCCGCTATTCTCCAATCCTGACCAGGCAAATATATACGACTACTCTGCACTCTATATCCCTAATCCGGCTTGCACAACCAATCTACATCCTAGACATGCCCGAGTGGCTGTGGGTTGGCGTTTCTCAATTCCCTACCTCAGCACCGCGGTCGCGCTTCGTTTGTAGTGAGCTACACGGTACAGTTCTGAGTATACTTGAGTGCTGAGTTGGGACGCTTTTCTTTTTCTTTTCGTTGTTTTATATAATTATATATATATATATATATATATATATATATATATATATATATATATATAACTAAGGTTTACTGTATACACATACTAACACATACAATAACAGCAATAACCATTGTGGTTCTCCCAAAGTACTGAGGGTGCTATGGCACCAATACCCCTGGTGTCCTGTCCCAGCAATTCTGACCAAAGTCTGAGGTACTACTACCCCTGTGGATGTAGGTGCACATTGGGTACCTGCCTGGGTTGAAGCAGGTCCCACACAGCGGGGCCTCCAACATAAGAGCGGGGCCTCTCTCCTAAGTGGTCTGTATCCTCCTTGTCATGTGAGCTCCAGCCGGAGGGTCTCACAAAATGTCTATGGATCCTGTAACATGGTCCCAGGCCACTGCATCGCCATCCAGTCACCGGTGCAAAAGTACTGGTAAGGGCAAGAGTCCCTAACTGGGGCCTTCCTTACAATACTACTTTACTAGTGTCTCAGAACCTGTCTGGGGCCTGGGGCTGAGTTCTGGCCTAGTCCAGGGGCTACTGGCACCCTGGACGCATCCGTCCTTTCTGCCACCCCTGGAAGCCTGACTCACGGGCTTTCTGTGCACAGAGAATATCCTGTTCCTTCTTTCTTCAGAGCCCTATTGGCTGGGACAGCCCCATGTGGTGTTTCCTTCCCCCAGGAGGATTCTGAGACATGTAGTCCCTCGGTTGCATGTGTGGAGATATCATAAGATGGCTGCCACCTCCTGCACTGCATTACCACAATCTGCAGGAGATAGATCTCGCCATGTGAGTCCTTCTTGGAGGGCAGGTCATCTCGGCGCCGGCAACTTGCCATGTTTGGAAATGTTGCTCTCACTGGTATTCGGGGCTTTCTGCAACCGCAGAGAGCAACTCGGCAAAAATATGGCGAGTTCAAAACCCTGGCGATAATTTTTTTCAGGGGCTTACTGCATGAGGCCCAGAGTCTGGCTACCATGCGATGCATGCCAATCCTTCAGGCAAACAGACCTTCACGTGGTTGGGACCACAGCAAACTACTATTACAGCTTGAGGCTAGGATGATCTTTGAATTAAAAACAATTGCCACTTATGTCCTCAATGAAGACCTGAAACTAGGATGCTTCCTGTAATACAAACTACTGCTTGCTTGATGGACCTCATTCCACCACCTCGGGACAGACTTCTTATGGCAGCACCAATCGGACCCTTCGTGGAGCTCCTGATACATTAAGGACTACTTATGACACTTGGCTTGCAGCACAATGTCTCTCCGCTATTGTTTCCACAGCACCAACACTGTCTACCCATCCCTTCACGCTCCCCATCACATACACTTGACCCTTGTTTGTTCCTCTGCGAACCATCACTGCATTCCTCAGTGTTGAGCACTGGCCACGTAACAACGATGCGCATGCGCATCATTTTGTTTACACCTGACTGATCTCCATAGCAACCCATAACACTTAAAAAGCCGGTAATGAGAGATTCAGCGGATGGACGCCACAAAATGGATTCCTGAATACAAGGGACTTTTTAAAAATGGTCTCCTGCTCGTTAAACTGATGGACAGCAGCTGTACTGATTAGTGGGTCTTGAGATTTGTTTATTGATTGTTTTATTGACTTACTGATTAATTGATTGCTCTGTTTGTTATGTAACACATTTGTTTTATTGACTTACTGATTAATGAATTGCTCTGTTTGTTATTTAACCCACCTGTGTATGGGTATATATGTCTGACATGATCACCATATCTGTGCATTCCCTTGAGAATGGTCCTTCTGTGAGAACTGAAACGTTGGTGGGTGTGTGGGTGTGTGGGTGTGTGGGTGTGTGGGTGTGTGGATGGTGTGTGTGTGTGTGTGTGTGTGTGTGTGTATGTATATATACACATAGTTTGTTTACTATTTTCTAACATACTGTATTTAATAATATATATATTTATTTTGTGTGTTCAATTAACGTTAGGCTAGAGGGTGTCTGAAATTACTTTAAGTAAAGGGTTAGATTTGGAATATTATTGTAATCAATATTTAAAATGTTCTACTTTTTTTTGTATAACACCGGTTAAGTAACAACTTAAGTCGGCACTTTTTTACTTTTGCCTGTAGAACAAAACATGGAACAAGTTCTCTTGTTTTTCATAGCTTTCTACTAAAATCATTAATACATTTATTGCTATTTTCTTTCAGAAAAAAATTATATATACTTTTCAGGGCCTTAACAATTGATGTAATCAAATTCCCTATAACTTTAGATTTGTAAAGTTGGTCTTTATACAATAGATATTTTTAAAGCCGTAATCCTGAATGCTTTATCTCCACCTCCCTGCCAACCAACCCTACCCCTCCCTCTTCACCCCTCCAACTTCCTCCCCACCCCCTTTCAGCCCTCCACAATCCGCTCCCCTCCCCACCCCCCATCATCTGCTCCCACCCCCCTCCTCTCCTCCCTCCATCCGCTCCCACACCTCCCTCTCCCTCCCTCCCGAGATTCTTACTAGTAAAGGTAATTTACAGTCCTCCAGGGGAAACACAGTGGTTGCTTAAATCTCCTGAGTCATGCACATCAACCGTTATGACTTATAAATGGCCTGCATGATGTAGAAGATTTAAAACCCAGGAAGTAACACAAGTACCTTTACCAGAAAGTATCTTGGACACTATTTTTTTTTTTTAAAGAGTGTTGGGGAGGTGAGGGGGGGTATGGTTTGTTGTCTTCACAAAATGATGAGTAACCAGAAGCTTTAATCATCCAGAATTATTCACATAAAAGAATCCTTCTGCACCCACTGTATTTCAAACAGGAAGATACATTAGGAAGTAGAACAGAATGAGTGGAATTTATTTATTTAATATTCATCATAAAAATGCAAACTCTGCATGAACACAACATTATTGGCAATAGCCCATTTATTTATTATTTTTAAAACGTATAAAATAAAACCTAATCACATACAAGAATAAGGTATTAGCTAAATGTTGATGATAGAATTGTTGCTTATACAGCACAATTTTTTCTGTATAGATTATTTGCTTTGCAATCTGTGTGACATGCTAGAGTTCTGTTATGAGAATTCTTCTTGTTGACACTTCGCAGCCGGTAACCTGACTTCTGTTGACAATACTTTTTCTCTTGAATTGCTTACTGCAAATAAGACAGTTCTTGGATGTCAGATGTGGCCTGTATCATTTGCCATAATGATATTACAATATGACATTGTTCAGTTTAGATATAATAATTTTATGTATAGTATATACTTATTTGTCAAAATATCATGACTCAACAACTAATGTTTTCGGTCATGTGTAGATAAATGCTTTCCTTATGACGGAATATATTCTAAACTGTTATGAAAATTAAAATCAATTAGACATAAGTGCTCAGTTGCTTAAGTTCCGTACTTTAAATCATATTATTGTTCTTGACAACAATTTAGAAATTCTCCTAACCTTTGTATATTATGTGTGTATTGGATCACCGAATCACCAGCTAAAAACCAGACTTTAGGTAATTAAGTGCTTAAATCAATTTGACACTAATATATTATTGAGTGGTGGTGCTAGCTATTTGTGGATTCTTCGGTCTCCCAATATGTCTACAGTATGAATTGAATTATAGCCACCATTTCTGCAGAAGTGTCCAGCATAATAAACCGTCTATAACTTACCATGTCTATAAAGTAATGCAGTTTGATGATTTTAAGCCAAACACCAACACAACTAACAAGCACACTATTGTACTTCAGTTCAGTACAACAGAATGAATACAGGGCCCTCGGCTTATGGTGACCCAACCTATTGTTTAGTTTACTATATAAATGTGAAGTGGAAATATTAACGTACAGTAAAACCTTCAGTTTACACAAGTAGAATAAAATTAAATCTTTTTTGTATATTTCATATTTGGTATAGAGTAGTTCTTAAAGACTAATACTAATTCTCTACTACGTCTTTTCTCTATACATTTTTCAGTGCCATATTAATTCTATTTTTGTGTTTCTTTTTTGCTACAGTTGGTTTGAATCCTTCGTTGCAGAAGATGTTCCAGTAATTGCTCTGCTGCTTGGTGCGTGAAACAACCTCTTCGCCGGTGTATACATTTTCCTGGACACAATATTCTCAGTAAGCACAGTATTATACTTTCTTGATGTGATGTGTGTTTTTCATACGGTCTCTTGATCATCTGTAGTATCCCGACAATTATTTATGCATGGTTTTTAACTGAAAGTATTGAAGTATTTTCCCGCATTGTTTTACTAATGGATGATAGATATCAAATTGAGGACTGTTTAAAGAAAATACAGAAAGTTACATATGCTAATATTTTCAGCAAACATGGAGATTGTACACCGATACTACCAGTTATAAACTTGAAGTCCTAAGTAACTGATATGTTTTTACTATAAATGCTAGTCAGTCTGTGCATAGTGATTGAGGGAGATTTTTTAACTGAACATATATAATTTTCTAAAATGAATTTCTTAATTTGGTTTGTCACCATATTTGTAATGCAGATGCAAATGCTAATGAAGATGATGCCATGAAGCCCTTTAGTAATTTACCATTATATTTGTAGCATTCAGATAATTTATATAAAGACATTCTTTTTGTTAATTGCTTTTGCAAGATGAAATACCTCACTGGTTAATAAAGATGTTATTTCAAGGGTAAATGGTTCAGGTATAAATGTAAAGAAATGTAGAAAGTACATGCTACAGAATTGTTGCACTCTATGTAGTGTGAAACAAACAGATGCAGTAGAATTACATAAATACAGAATCTCCTCTTCTCCCTCTCCCTCCCCCTCTTTTCCTCCCCCCCCCTCCCTCACCCCCTCCCTTCCCTTACCTCTCTCCCCTTCCCTCCTCTTTTACCCATCTAGCAAAACCCATATTTCAGGGTCTGGATGAGAGTAGGGCCAGTTTTAGGTTTGATTTAACTAGTGTTCAGTTAAATCCTTGCGTTAATAAACCTCTGTGGATATGCATTTGTTATGGGGAACACCTCTTTTGCATATCATTAGCACTAACGGACATAATAGTTAACGCAATGCCCTTTTCAGACGGAAACAGCACTTAACACTGCATTAGTACTTAACGAATCATTAACCTGAGTTAAGTCAATGTGGACCTCCATGAATCGATCTTTAAGTATAGTATGCAACATGATGAAAAGCGGGGGATCTCTGGAACAGCACCTTTCTCTGTGATGTGCACTACCTGGAATAATCTCCACACTGATAATGTACAGTAGCAAGATGGAGGAAAAAGTGTCTCTCGGAAGATGTATGCATATTGGTAGTATGATTAATTTTGTACAGGAATAAATAATAGCTACGGACAAACTTGCTGAAATTCACTTTGCATATTCTTGTCAAACTTTCAAAAAAGTTTGAAATCTTGTGAAAAGTAAGATCAAACTTTGGCCAGAAGTTTTCAGATTCAAATTCTCCAATTTCAGAATCTAATTTTAAAAATAATTATATCTTTTTTTACTTTTAACATTTTTGTTATTTTCTCAAACTTTTGGGGTACTTTTAGTTTGAACTTTGTTCTTTTGTTTGGACTTTTTTTTAGAACTTGTTTTTAGAATGTTCATTGTATTTAGAGATTATTTTAGAATGTTTTTTAGAACGTTTGTTATTTTTTTAACAGTGTTCCATGTTTTTAAACTTTTTTTAACAAAAAACATAAATGGCAGGATTGTTTAAAACTTTGGTTAGTTCACAAAAGTTTGAACATTTTAAATGAAAATGATTTTGCAGCAAATTTGAACTTGGGCAAAAAATATATATTTTTAGCCCAGTGAGAGAATAAATAATAAAAGCCCCTAAATTACCTTGACACATTTTATGACAGCAAATATTACTTATTTAAATGTACCCTTTATTTCATGACAATATAAATGATTTTATAAAAGAGTTGTTGCTTCATAAATGTGCATGAAACACACCTTTGTTTAGCCATTTGTTTTAAGAAGATTAATGCATCATTTTCCATATTTTTACAAATAAGGCCCTAAATCAGGAAAAATAACAGGTGTTCCTCTTTTAGACAACATAATATAATTTGCCCTAAGACTAATACACCTGTCTCAGATGGGCCTACAATGCAGGGCAACACAAATCAATAAGTTGTATGCATCTCTTGTAAATTAATGTTAAAAAAATCTCAACTCTTGATATCATTTATTGAGAACTACCTTTTTTAATTTGTTATAAATAGACAAGTGTACTGCATTTTCTATATCGTAGCGACCCATCAAGAAATTATTGTACTGAACCATATTCTACCCATAGAAAATGCTTGGTGGGCTTATTTCAACTAACAGATAAGAGACAGCATTTAAAATTACAACGGGTAAGCTTGTTTTTATTTTTTATATTTGCTGTATCTCAACCATAGAATAACTGGGCATAGGGATAACCAATAACTTTCCTAACTTGTAATTTAGGTATCATTTGATACACTAAATATATAACACTTAATAGTATTTGATCAGATATTTACTACTGTATATCTTTTATTCCACATAGTTTTCACATCCTCTGCTTTAGATATTATGATAGTAGATATAGCTCTTTTTGACCTTTAGCAGGTGGTATTCTATTTAAAGTAAATCAGTATTTGGATTAAAATTGGTTTTAAATAGTCTCCCTATGCATATTTTTTAAAAACATTTACTCTCTTAGGTAAATTGTTATCGACTGAAATTGCTACAGTTATGATGCTGGCCAATGTTCACTCAATAGCCTTTGAATGCTGTCCAGAGGACACATTGTTTTAATTAAATAAACTGGCTGGTAAACCTAATTCAAACATTTTATGAATTCTTCTTTTGATATAATACATCCAATGCTTACAGCAGCTGTGCGTTTAAGAAGCACCAGTCAACTGCTCAGGAAGCCTCAATAATCAATTTCCCACACATTGCACATTGATTATTTTGACCCCTCCTGTGAACCAAGCCCATGTGAGGATTAAACAAGGCATATATCTTATGATCTTGCAGACTTTGTTACTAGGAAAAAAATCTGTATAGAAATGCATTGTTAAAATGAAATACACTTTGATGCAAAGCAATACCACCAACACAAAAATTACAACTGTTGAGCACTACTGTTGTTCAAAATGCCTTCCTTGCTTCAAGAGAAAC
>NC_134487.1:246969830-247099830 GCF_040206685.1 Ascaphus truei | reverse complement strand
CTGACTTTTTCCTGGAATGCGACGCTCTTCACCTGGCGCATGCCGCGTTCATTTTGCGTTCCCAGCCACGGGTGATGCGCGGCTGACGCGCGGTTGATGTGTTTATTGAGAATGGTTTGGATTTAATAGGTTGCAATTCTTCGCGTGTCCGCCAGATGGCAGATATTCATGAATTGTAATGCGCATGCGCTTCAGTAATGTGTCGACTTGCAGGTGTTTCATTTAAAAAAGATGCCACGGTGTGCTATTGTAACTTGGCCTTGAGACTGAAGGAAGAGGTTGCAAAAATGTATCAATTTAGGCTTTTCATATTAAAGAAAGACAAAGACCAGTTTCGGTTACAGTATTCTCCAGAGACCCGCCCGCCATGAGTGTTCAAGTGCAGCCCGCTTTCCAAAAACCCAACAGAAGTTACGCGTATTTGATATGGGCCGCGATTAATGCAACAGAGGATAAGATGGCAACAGTTGTTCAAATTTTCAGTATTTTATCGAAAACTATGACTTTACAAATTTTCGCCAACTCCTCATACGTGGAAGCGTGCAATAAGGAAAAGGTTATGTAGCGATCCCTGTTTTTATCGTATTGAGCCACAATTTGTTGGAGGGTATTTGTGTGTATCACCAGCTTTTTCCTGTATCTATGATCATGATGACGGCAAAAGGCGAAGGGTCGTGTTAAAACCAATTAAGAAACGACAGTCGCTGCCAAGCAATGCACCAGCACCGGCTTCCAAAGACGGTCCCACCGTCAGTGACAACCCTGAGCCTGAGCCGGATTTCGCGTGCAGTTTCGATCAAGCTTGCATGTACCTAAGCAATTTCCAGCCTCATCAGCTGACTACAGGTGGACTAGTCCCGCTGCAAACTATCGACGTGGATGATCAAGAACGCTGGACTGGTAGTGGACCGGCGCCGGCGCCAGCTGAATGGGAAATACTATGGTGAGTATTGTTGCCGTATTATTTTCTGTGTTTTTTTTATTTTGACAATACAGTATCAATATCGGTGCGATTCAAAAGTCAAGCGATTCTCCTGTAAGCAATATCATTGGCTGAGCGGCTTCTACAGTACTGCAGATACTGAACAATTGGTGGAGCGCTAGGCGCATGCGCATTGGAGCCTTCTTGAAACGCATATGTGTGTCATCGCATCGACGGTAGGCGCATGCGCATGTGAACAGGTGACGCCCCCCCGAGAAAATTATTGGTGGGACTGGTGAGTTACTTCTTTAGGGGGCTGACCATTACAGTAAAACGTTTCTTTTTGTTTTTCCTCAGAAAAGAAAATGGCTAATGGAGGGATTTTGATGGATAATATCGCTTTGTGTAACAATGCCTGCACATTGCTGAATTGGATTTAAAAACCCACGTACCGGAGTCTACAGTTTAGTTGCCTTTATTATTGATTAGGATAGAATATTGTACCTGAAACAGTATGCTGATGTTTTCCGGCCGTACAGTATACTGTACAATACTTTTTTATATACAGTACAGTATGCTGTGTAATAAACCCGAAAAAATAAAAACTATGCATTTATTCTACATGTATCACATACATTATGTGTCTTCTACAGTATACAGTGCCAGTACATACAGTACAGTACAGTTTGTGTCTTCTATTTTTTTTTTAATACTCATACTGAGCATGCCTACAGTATATAGTGCAGTATGCCTCGACATTCTAGAAACACTGTATTTTGTTACAGTAGCAAAGGAGCAAATGGAAACAATGTAAGTCAAATCAACATGTTCTTTTATTGGTGGAGTAAGTACAAAAACATTTATTTACAAATACTGTACAATGTAGAAACATTTTAAGTGCACAGCAATTCAAAACATCAACAGGTGTATGGTTTACTGCTACATGTGTGAAAACATTTATGTCAATCAGTATGGTTTACAGTCACATGTTTTAAAAACAAATTCTTTATTCATAAATAAGCAAAACGCAACATCTCCTTTATTAAAGAACGACAAGTCAAAACATACTGTATACTGTACAGTGGGATGGTGTGCAAAACAGTCTGCACCAGTACAGTCCTCGAGGGCAGCAAACAGGGCAGGTTTTCAGGACAACCTTGAAAACCATGCCTGTTTGCGGCACCCAGGGGCTGGAATTGTGTATTTCCTGTGTGTGTGGACAGCAAGTTAAAACATTTCTGTATAAATACAAGTAAAAAAACACACAACAACATCTCCTTTATTTTAGTACAGCAGGTCAAATCATGTACAGTACAATACAGTTCAGCACAACAGTATGGTTTTACCTGTGATTACAAAAAAAAAATTAGTCATAAAAAGCAGTATACAAACGAAACATCTCCTTTATTAAAGAAACATATACAGTACAGTGGGATGGTGCGCAAATCTGTCAGTCAGACCTGCACCACTACAGTCCTCGAGGGCAGCAAACAGGGCAGGTTTTCAGGACAACCTTGAAAACCGTGCCTGCTTGCGGCCCCCAGGGACTGGAATTGTGCATGTCCTGTGTGTGTGGACAGCAAATTAAAACATTTCTGTATAAATACAAGTAAATAAACACACAACAACATCTCCTTTATTTAAGTACAGCAGGTCAAATCATGTACAGTACAATACAGTTCAGCACAACAGTATGGTCTTACAGAAAGTCCTCCGCATTGTCCGTCCATGGCCGATTCCTTGCATGGCGCAAAATGCCATTAATGCAGTCTCGAACGCCTTTCATTACAGAATCTGTAATTGGATAAAAGCGCCGCATTTCATCCCGAATGTTCCGTCTTAAATTGGCAGGAAGCGCCTTTTTAACGCGATTTCTGTCGTAGTTCACTTTGAAGGCCCAGTCGCAGTACAACGAGTAGGGAACATGATGCTTAAAAAGTAACAAGGCATGCTTGTGGGGTGCACCAGCACTCTTCACCCTATTCTTCTCCCTGAGCGCCGGTGGCAGATCGCACAGGGTGATGTCGGACACAGTATCGATGCGAGCGACTGTAGGTCTTTTGGGAGCGGGTGTGCTTGAGGCGACGGGCGATGGTAGGTTGTCTGGGAGGAAGCTTTCCTCCGGTCTTGGTCGCTGTGTTGTCTCCTGGCGTGGTCTTGACGGGGTTGTCATGTCCTCCTCAACGGCATATGTGTACACTGCATCTTCTGGTGGAGTGGGTGCGCTTGGTGATGGAAGGGGGTCGAAGGTCCCATTCATCACATCCATGTCACCCCCCTGCTCCAGCGTCGGGGAAACAAAGGCATTAACACCGAGCAAATAATGTATGCCTGCTATGTCAGCCTCTATCTTCTCCATCCGTCGATCCATCCGTTGATCCATTTGTAGCATCTGTTGCTCCACATTTAGCATTGTCTCCAGAAGCAGATCTATCTTTGCTATAGAATTCCCGGGGAGATCCACAGTTATCCCATTCAGCATCCGGTCTAACGAGCTGCTTCTTGTGCATGGCGTGTGAACATCTGGGGGGATAGGTGCAACGGAGGATGAGATGGGGGTTCCATGGAGAGAAGCGGCAGCAACATCGAAGAAGAGTGGAGGAGGTGACCTGTGGATTTCTGGTAGAAGAGAAGCGGCAGCATCGTTGAAGAGGGATGGAGAAAGTGACCTTTGGATTTCCGGGCGAGAAGCAGAGTCGTCTAAGAGCAAAGGAGAAAGTGACCCGTGGATTTCAGAGGCAGCGTTGTCGGATAGAACTGGAGAAGATGACCTGTGGGTTTCCGTGAGGGCGGCGGCAGCGTCAAGGACGAGGGGTTGAGAAGACGGGCTGAAGATTTCCGGGACAATGGCGGGTTTGGGGGGTTGGGTGAGTCATGTGCAGTAATCAGCTAGCTCCCATCTCAAAGAGGCTTAGAGTACACGCAGGCGCAGTGAGGCGATTGACGCTCAGCTAGGGACGGATTAAAAACAGAATGACTAACTTCAGAAAATGAATGACTCTGTGGTGGTGTCTGTTGAATGACTCTGTGGAGAGGGTGGGGGGGTTGGGTGACTCATGCGCAGTAAGCAGCTAGCTCCCATCTCAAAGAGGCTTAGAATACACTTAGGCGCAGTGAGGCGATTGACGCTCGGCTAGGGACGGATTAAAAACACAATGACTAACTTCAGAAAATGAATGACTCTGTGGAGGTGTCTGTCGAAAATAGTTTGTGTGTGCGTGGGGGAGGGATGAAGGATTAGTTGTGCTGCAGTTCAAAGAAATTACATACTGTACAGTACAGTACAGTAATTTCAAAAGGCAGTTCATCATAATAATTTGATCAATAAACCCCCAAATACAACCCCCAAATACAGTACATAAAAAGCAAGTCACTTTAACTCCCTGTGCCTCAGGCACCAAAAACAAACAGTAGATTGTGAGCTCCACTGGACAGGGAGGGACCTGTGCCTGCAAAATGGCTCTGCAAAGCGCTACGTACTGCTGCGGCCGAGTTTATTCAAGCATTTGCCCGTTCTCGGCCGCAGCAGTAAACTGGCACGCGCCGGAGGGTGCCGGGCGTGCGCCGAAGCCTCGGAGGAGAGGCCCGCCGATCGGGGCTTCCCCCTCTCCTCACCGGGTCCGCCGGGTGCCCTGGAACATCCCGCCGCCGTCCTCACATCCGCGCGACACCAGGGCTCCCTCGGGGAGCCCTGGGCACGCGTACAGGCGGCACAGGCACCCGATGACGCGTGACCGCGCATCGGTGATGCGCGGCACGCTGAGGGAGTGCGGCTCACAAGCCGGGACATATCCCGGCTTGCGGAATGAGCCGTACTCAAAGAAAGTGTGCCGCCTGTGTATACTGTAACTAACAGCGCTATACAAAAACATGCTGTTAATATTATTATAATATCAAGGTGATGCTCTGTGCAAATCAAATTCGAGAAGGGATTTTCCAAAACGTTGCCGTAAACAAAGCCTCAAAGTTCCCGTCTCAAAGAGAATTACACGCATGCGCAGTGAGGCTTTGTACTGTAGCTCGGCTTTGGACGGATTAAGAACACAATGGCAAGATTTAGAAAATTAACGACTCTGTGGAGAGGGGGGGGTTGGGTGACTCATGCACAGTAAGCAGCTAAGCAGCTAAATAGCTCCCATCTGAAAAAGGATCACACGCAGGCGCAGTGAGGCTTTGAAGCTCGGCTATGGACGGATTAAGAACACAATGGCAAGATTCAGAAAATTAACAACTCTGTGGAGAGGGGGGGGGGGGTTGGGTGACTCATGTGCAGTAAGCAGCTAGCTCCCATCTCGAAGAGGCTTAGAGTACACGCAGGCACAGTGAGGCGATTGACGCTCGGCTAGGGACGGATTTAAAACACAATGACTAACTTCAGAAAATGAATGACTCTGTGGAGGTGTCTGTCGAATGACTCTGTGGAGAGGGGGGGTTGGGTGACTCATGCGCAGTAAGCAGCTAGCTCCCATCTCAAAGAGGCTTAGAGTACACGCAGGCGCAGTGAGGCTTTCAAGCTCGGCTATGGACGGATTCAAAACACAATGGCAAGATTCCAAAAATTAAAGACAGGCGCATGAAGTTCAAAGCTAAAGACATAATTTAATTTCAAAAGGCAGTTCATCATAATAATACACCCCCAAATACAGTACGTAAAAAGCACACAAATCTACCATGTGCAGTCAAACGCACAGGGTCACAGTCAAAAGCTACTGAACAGCACAGATTGAATATCGTAATACAGTAAGATGTTTTTTGCAGGCTTGTGGAGAAAATAAAAATAAAAAAATTACAATAATTTTTTTTTTTAATTTTTAATTTTTTTTTGGTCACTGACACAGGCAAGCAAGCAAGCAGTGGTGGGCGAAGTTACAGGCGTATGCGCAGTAAATTCCTGCTGTCAAGCAGGAATGTGATTCAAACTAGACACACGTACAAAGGAATGGTGTGGGAGAGATGTACTGCCTTGCACAGAAGATAAGAAGTTGAAATACCCTGCAGTGCAGTTAATTATCCTGAGCGGGTGGATAGCGCTGTATACTGTATGCCGAAATGTGACACTGTTACAGTACTGTACACGCCTATGCGTTTCAACAATTTTCAAATGAGACATACCGTACAGCAGCACAGCACTGCAAATGCATATATACTTGAAATATGCAAATTTACAATTACTGCGCGCGCACACACAGACTGTGTACTGACGTAGGTTGAACCGCGAAGGTATTAGACTTCCAAGACAACAGCTCGCAAACGCCCCCCTGAGTTTTTACACGGCATTGAAGTATTGCAGACAGCAAGAATAAAACGGTAATATCACTAGCGCGAAAATAACGCAGTTAAATCCGGGCGAAAACTACACAAAACCGCACATAACCGGGATAATCTGAAAATCGCGGATCTAGCCGATTTAGACTAAAGGCGGTCGCCACTGTAATCATGTAATTTAACCCCCCTCATCATCATCCCTCCCTCCCTCATTCATCATCATCATCATCCCCTATCATCCCCCATCATCATCATCCCCTCTTATCATCACCCCTCTCATCATCACCCCCCCCAATATCATGATCATCTTGAGCCAGCTTCTTACCTTGCTTAGCACCAGAACAGGAGTCTGTGGCACAGTCACCGCTGGTTGTGTGCTCTGCCCCCACTGTTCTCTCATTGGTTCTCTCTCCTCCACTCAACACTCACCTCCTGGTCACCATCCACGGCCACTAGCACTGCAATCAGGCGCGCTGCTTCCACCACACTCGCGTTTGCCGCCACGCTTCCCATTACCTCACGTTGGGAAACTAAAACTCGCCACACTTTGATGGCCAATTTGCCACAAGTGACGAATGGCAACAGGGTTGCCCACCTCGGCTCTAGAGAGATCAAGTGCGTAATCCTGGTATGTTCTTTAGGTGGAAGAATGCAAATTTGAATAAGGTTGACACCTGATGTTTAAGGGTAAAGTCACAGTCAAGGACATCACCAAGATTCCGCAAACTGACATAGTTTAATCAACTGGGAGTCCCAAGCTTAAGGGCAGTTGGTTGACCTAGCTGATGTCTTGTTGTCTTCCGATGGTGAACATCCACCGTAAGCACTTCTGTCTTATCAAGATTCAACTTCAACTAACTGGCACTCCACTCTTGGAGCTCAGATAAATATCTATGGATGACTAATAATGGGACCTTTGTACCTGGTGCAAAGTACAAGTAGAGTTGAGTGTCATCAGCATAGCAGAGATAACCCAGGCCAAACCATTTGATTATGTCACCAAGTGGCAGCATGTACACTGCATACAACAAAGGATAGAACCCTGTGGCACCACATGACATGGGTATTAGTACAGAGTTGTATATGCCTGAAGATACTCTCTCTGAGCAGCCAGTGAAAAAGATCTGAGCCAACTGAGAACTGTGCCATCCAGTACATAGAAATCCTTCAGGCGCTTCATTAAGATCCAATTGTCCACGGTATCAAATGCTGCAGAGGGGTCAACATGTACTGTAGTGACGACGATTATTCTAAAACAAACCTGGGGAAATCTCCAAAAAGACCCAGGTACATGATGGGTACATGCTGGGTATATGCTGGGTACATGCTTCAACATTTCACACATTTCTGCAGACAGACTAATGGCCCATTGGATTAACAGCGGGGGTGCCCAGCAGTCCCATTCAAACAGAATGGGACTGCCAGGAACCCCTGCTGTGTTAATCAGATGGGCCATTAGCCTCTGTAGAAATGTCACTGAAATGTACCCAGCATGTACCTGGCTAGTTTAAGGCAAGTTTAAGGCAAGTTTTAGAATACTCTTGGCTCGTCTGTACTATGATTGAAAAGTAACCTCTGTTGCTCGCCACCAGGTGATCATTTAGCTCATGAAACAGAGCCGTTTCAGTACTTGCCATCTTCTGAATCCTGACTGGAACCGGTCTTAAATATCATTGGTTGACAGATGGGTTTTCAGTTGGTTGCAACCACTTTCTCAGTGATCTTTGCTAGGGAAGAAATGTTTGATACAGACCTTTAATTAGCCCTGCAATCTGTGTCTAATGAAAGTTTTTTTTAGAAGAGGTCTGATGACTGCTTCCTTCAGCATTTCTGGGAAGACCCCCATTAGCAAAAAGCACAGAACTATTTTGGAAAGCACTGGGCCCATTATATCAACACAGCCTAACAGAAGGCGTTTTGAGATTGGGTCAAAATCACAGGTAGGGAGACGCAATCCTTGGATTGTTTGCAAAATGTTTTCTACATACAGATGGTTAAAGCCAGTCCATAAAGCCAGAGATCCTGCATTTTCATGTCGGGATCCCTGACACACCTTAGATATCACAGTCAGGACTCCAGTCCAGATGAGTTACTTTATTAGAGAGGAATAGAACAAAATCATCACAATGGGACTGTGAAAAGGCTTCACCAGACTGCAGACATGCTGGTTTTCAGAGCCTGTAGCCATGGTGCAGAACAGCTGAGCTGGTCTATTGTCCGCTGCTATGATCTCACGTGAAAGGAACTCTTACTTTTTACTAGTAATTGTGGACTGGTATATTGTGACCTGGTCAGTCTGATTCAGATTGTTCTAAACCACACAAGACCTACGCCAGCATTATTTAAACCTGCAACTCTTCTTCTACAATTCCGTAATAGAACTGTCAAACCAAGGGGTGTGGTTGTGTGATTTAAGGGGTTGTATCTTAACAGGAGTGATAGTATCCATTGCATCCCCCAAATCTGTATTGTAGTAATGGACAAGAGCACTGGGATCCACTAAACCACTCAATATGTCAGAAAAATCCAGTTTTGCCATCATGCCCTGGGGGCTCAGACCCCTCAATGGTCGATCCATGGTCACCTCCATAGGATAGGGCCTATTAATGGGGAGAGGGCAGTTATTGAGAACAAAATGGAGTGGTGGTCTGACCAGATGACTGGGTCTATTGTTAGGTCTGAGATTTCTAAACCAGTCTGGAACTACTTCTATGGGTAGCAAAGCAAATAAGTTGTGTGAAACCAATAGCATTTATTGTGTGGAGGAGGTCTTGACCAAAATTGAGAGAGATTATCATTGACCCAGGCATTGGAATACCCCAAAATAAGCCATCTGTGGTGCTCCAGGACTAGGCAAGCAACAAGGTTTGCAATTTCCAGCATAAATACCTTCCTATCTTCAGGATTGCAGTAAATAAGATGGACTCTAAACCCCACACCAGTAGCACTCCAGGCACCAATACACATAAATCCTTTAGTTAACACCACTGGGAGGGTATTACATTTCAAAGTTGTTTTAAAACAAATTGCCACACCTCCTCCCCTACGCTTCTTAAGCAGCGAATCACAGAATAATTTGTTGGGACAGCAGCTTTTAAATGGGGGCTGTGTTTTAATGTAGCAGAGTCTCTGTGATACGTTAGGTCTGATGATTTGATAAGACGTATCTACTGTAATGTCTTGTTCCTAATTGATCTGGCATTTCATAAGACAGTTCTAATAGAACACACGGAGGCCTGAAAAAGTGTTATGTCCATTCAGTGTAGATACTCTGAGGATGGGGATCAAGCTGGAAGGACCCCTAATTCAGTTCCTCTGTACCCTAGACCATTGGGCAACACCTCTCTGGCAGTGTGGGTGAACAGGAGGGTAAGAGATTTAGGAAATTATAAAGAGAGAGTTTGTTTTTTGTATGATAGCCCACCACGGCAGCCCTTGTCAGTTTTTTTTTATAAAATACCAAGGGATTAAAGGACTCAATGAAGGGATGGTCCAATAAAAACTGCAGCACGAAGAGGGTGGAGTGACAGATGGAGACTAGAGGTTTAAGAATACAGTATGTCAGCAGCAAAATAGTTAACATGGTGGAGGTCTGACTGTGAGGGCAGGTTAGTGGTAGAGGAGAGTGGGGATGACTAAATAACTAAATCACATTTGTGGTGGGAGGGTTCAAAGAGTCCTTGTGACTGGGTTTGTTGTGGTAGTATCGTAGTACCGTAGTAATGTAGGATCTCTAAGGTTGTCTTGTTGTAATAGATGATACTGTATATAAAAGTATTTTGCTGTCTCCAGTTTGTTCAGGATGTCATTGTTATCCAAGAGAGAGTGAGAATTGTATGTTGTTATATCAAACTACTCCACATCAGAGCAGGCTTTAGTGAGGAGTGAAAGTTCTTTCAAGTGGAGGTCAAAAACTTTTCAAGTGGAGATTCCTCAAGCTTCCATGTGTAAAGATAACATGGTTTGCAGAACAATATTATTTTTCTTGTGACATCTCAATTTTAGTAAGGCCTTTAACACAGTTCTACATTGATAAAGAAGTTACAATGCTTGGGTTTCAATGCATAGGCAATTAAATGGATAAAATACTGGTTGGGGGATAGATGACAAAAAGTTGTGGTAAATGGTACATTCAGTGGAGAATAAGGTGACTAGTGGAATACCTTGGGGTTCTGTGGTGCTTTTTGATATCCTTCTTCGTGATATTCCAAATGGTCTGGAAGGGAAGTATGCCTTTGTGCGGATGACAGAAAGATCTACAACAAGGTTGACACTGAAGGGGGAGAGGGATACAAAAATGAAAAGTGATATAGGTTGATTAGGGGATAGTCGAGAGTGTGGCAACATCAATTAAATTCCAAAATAATGCACTTGGGTAACAAAAGTCCAAAGGTATAATACAGGATTAATGGCACTATAATGTCAATTACTACAGAAGAACGGGACATACTGTAGGAGTCATTATTTCAGGTGGCTTGCAATGGGGAAAGCCACCAGGATATTAGGTTACATATGTAGATGTATTATCAGCAGAAATAGAGAGGCAGTGAGGCTAAGATGGTAAGATCTCATCTAGAATACTGTGCTCAGATCTGGAGACCATATCTCTAAAAGGACATAATTAAATTAGTGACTGTGCAAAGAAGGGCTACTAAAATGATGCATGATCTATAGCATATAACATTCAGAAAGACTAAAATACATTAATAGAGGATAGATGATAGAAAACAGAGAGGAGTTCTATGATTGAAACTTTCATATACATAACTGGTTTCAACAAAGTACAGGAGGGAAGCATATTTCAGAGAAAGAAAAGTGCTAGAAGAGGTCATGCTCTAAAGCTGGAAAGTGGCAGACTCAGGAGATATCTGAGGAACTACTACTTCATGGAAAGAGTGGTGGATTCATGGAATCTCACCCAACAGAGGTTTGGGGCTAATACAGTAAGGGGATTTTAAAAATACTTGGGATAGACATAAGGCTATCGTAAATATGAAAGAAAGCAAAGGATCAAATAGGGTCTGAGGGTTTACAGCATATAGGAAAATTGGCAGCCTGGGTGGGTCAAGTTGTTCCTATTTGCCATCAAATTCCATATACTGGATTCCACATTATCATTGCCATTCTGTAAAGAACCCTCTTTTGTGCTAAGTAAACCAGATGGGTTCTCACAGCTCAAAATAAGGAAGTTAAGATTCAGAGGATCTGAATCAGAATGTAATCATTTGTGGAAATTGCTAGATGTAGGTTCCATGCATAAAGTTCAAGATAGCCAAAATGTCAGTGTAAATGCTGTAAATCTCATAAGAAAAGTGTGCCATATTACACTATATATTTTTTTCTTTCTATTTCCATATACCATCTGGATCCACTACCTGCGCCCAAGAGAACCTACATCTAGCAACTTCCATAAAGGGTTTTTGTTTTTTTATCGAAACCCAGGTTTTTTAGGCTGCAGGACATGTCATTAATTAAGAGACGCTGATTTATGATTGGAAACTTAATCATGTGTTTGTATTTATTGTTACCACATTTATTTATCACCATTTATTTTAAGAGGTGTAATATAGTGTTAGCGCTTGTGTATGCTATTTTTTCCAGAATGTAATCATGATGTCAACAGTAAATGTGCCTTTAGCTTAAGAATTGAAGCAAGATTTAATGCACACATTATGAAGCAAAAATAAACTTAATAGTGTGCTGATGTTCCAGAAATAAGGAGAGAAAGAAACATTTCAACCAATGATGGCCGTTACAATAAAGTTAGTCATGAATAATGGTGCCCTCTCTCATTTTCACCGTCTGGATTTCTTATTGGTAGTGGAGTTTATGTAGGGACATAAGAGGAGGAGTAACCCTGGGACCTATAATGTGGTTCCATGAGGGCTGTACTTCCTCTCACCTTGCTGCAGCAGAGGAGTTTCTCACCCATCCTCCCTATTTTAGGTAGGTGGCAGTAGGTGTTGGTTAAGGCACAGTGTCACAGCTTTTGTCATTGTGTTGGTTTAATGTTTAATATTTGTGTTCCATTTATTTGAATGTGTAATGTATAACCTTTAAAAAAAAAAAACAAGAGCAATAAAAAAGTTTTTAAAAAAATGGAACAGAAGGAATATAAGTAAAGGAAAACATTAAGTATGTTTCTTCTGGATTTCACGCTTGGCTTTTTAATTGTCACAGCTTTTGGGGTTTTGGAGGGTGCCAGACTAGAGCCGTGGGTAAAAAGGTGGTTTAATGCCTTGTGTGTTTGGGGACAGTGGCGTAAATGTCTTATTTGAATATCAGGAAGGGGCATCATCACAAGGCAAATATGCTCTCTTTCTCTTGACTGGCTCGTTGATAAGACAGGGTGGGTTAACAAGAAAGAACACTTCACTGACAAACGCACAACCATTGAGAAGCAATCTGCAATCAATTTCCAGAAAAAAAGCCAAATATTTGCTTTTATCATGGTTAGATTATTTGATGGAACCCTGTTAGATTATTAAATTGTTTACAAAATATTCCTTTTTACCTACTACCTGGGATTGTACCCTTTAACTCATTGCTAGCATACTTATTTGCAGTATAGATGCTACAGCAATGAAAACATTTTTGTGTTTGAATATCTTTCCCATCATAGTGAGATCTATCAGTTTAATATAAGATTTCTAAAGTATATAAGCAAAGTATGGTTGGTGACAATATGAACTGACTATTTTCTTGTTGCTGTGGAAAACCACTATCTGATCCTATATAAACAAAATGCACTTTGCAAGGACACAGAGAAAAGCTGAACATAAGCTTCTGTAAGGCTCAGGAGTGGATTTAACCTGGTTTACCATATTCTATTTACTCAGTTATTTAACCAGTGCTTATTGCAGCCTGATTGTCAGTTATTACGAAGACAGTTAAAGCAGAAGTCCCCATTATATAACTTACTGTTGGTGCTATAGTATATTTAGCATACCTATTTCAACAGCAGCAGTTCATGTCTTTCCTTATATAATATTGTAGATATTTATTTGTGAACTTTTTCTGCCATAATAACATTTCTCCTAATGAACTGTGCTCAATGTGTCTTTAAAAGGGCTGTGGTACTATTTCTGATAGCAAAAATAAAAATATGAATTTTTTTAACACTTTGATCTTTGCACCATATTTGACAAATATTTATATACTATTTAAGCTATAAAACAAAGCAAAAAAGTATGTTTTTTAAATAAATCTATTTAAATCTAATTTCTATTCTAATTTATTACTATTTCTAATTTAAATCTATTTCGTTAAAAAGATGGTGCAATGGTGTATAAATCAAAGCCGCTTTGGAACATACTGAATAAGCTCCCTAAACTACTGCTCACAAAAGTAATAGAAAGTAAAGTAGATTTGTATGACTAAAGTTGGTTGCTTAATTGTTTGCTACTTTAAAAGAAACCTTCAAAGTCAAATGGAAGTAGTGGTTGCAATGTAGTGACCATTAAGGGGAAAATTAAATATTTAATATTGACAAATATTTTAAGTTTTTTTGTTAATTGCAGTGCGATTGGTCACTTCAGGGTATATTAGTAGTAACTGCAATTTATTGAATTGATTAACACCTAGCTAGAGTTTCATCATTGCATGATACGAGCATACAAGACCAGATGAAGGGCCAGCATGGACCAAAACGTTTGCAGGAAACTGTGTTAGGAGGCTGCTTTCACAATAAATGCTGAACTGCTTGAAGATACTGATGTGCTTGTCTGCCTGGCATTCTTTGCAACTACTTTGTAATACGTTTCTTGCCAATGGTGAGTCCAGCAGTCGCTAGTGGCACCCTGACCTTAATTCTCTTGTTTCTTGAAAAAAATTCTGGTGTGAATTATTTCAAATGTGGTATGAAATCATAATACTACAGATAATTAATATCTGATGAAAAAATGCTATTACTTATGTAACCCCTCATTATTTTTACCAGACTGTACATATGCTAGTGTGGGGCCCAAGTCCTACTCTCCTATGTGAACGATATGCTAGGCTGCTAGCGGAGAACTGGGCGAGATGAGACAATATGACGCAACAGGTATCTTTGAAAAACATGGGCTTGTATTTATATGCTCCCACAGTAACACATTTTTGACCCTCAGTTGTGAGGATCAAATACCTATCAGACAAAACAGTTTATATAACGAAACATGTGATTCGCTGTGTGTTAGTATCTCAATGTCTCTCCTTAAGTCCCACATGTTATAAAGGGGCCCCTTGGTGGGTGCCGGTACAGCGATGGAGCTCTTAGGTATGTTGGATTAAACATTGCAGACCTGTTTCTTCGCAAAAATTTGGAAAGAAACCGGTATGTGTAATGTTTACAAGTGTGATTCCCTTGAGGGTTACTATGAAACCCGAAACCCAAGCAGCTATGACTTGGGGTAGACCTTGACTGTTCTCTCATTGTCCTCTGTGAATTATCAGAACTAAACTATAGTAGTTCTGCTCATGCGCTGACCTTAGCCTCCAATCTCGTGGAGACAGGGACACGATCCTTCTTGTCTCAGCAGTTCTGTTCCCTTGTTCCCCGCTGGGCACACTTAAAGTCCCATTCCATAGCCTCTATTCTCCGGGTAACCAGTAATATGAACCCTCCCTTGGATTCTCAGTCATTGGCTCAAGACCTGTCCATCAATCTCAAGTAGCCTTTTAAGGGTGTTCAATTAGTATATAAAAAGTTGTGTTTATACTATACTTCGTGTTAAAACTATCATTGGTTGTTAAAAGGTGTGAATATTACAGCATTTGTGATTCTTTCTCATATAGTATTACAGTGACCCTTTAACCTATTTTACGTTGTTTTTAAAGTTATCTAATGTGAAAAATATAAAGGCAAGTAAAAAAAAATTATCAAAACTTTTGTAGAGGTGATCATTATCCCTGATATTAATGCCTTCTCACTTCTATTGGGGGCAATTATACCCTATGAGAGACACCGCCTAGGGACCTCTCAGCCACTCAGACTGCAACTTCCTGGTCGTGCTGCAATCCGAGAGACTGCAAGGACCCCGTGGGGCATCTCAGTCAGGATTTCAGTGTTCCCAGTGGAAAAGAGGAGACATTAATTCTAGGGATGATCATCACCTCTACCGAAGTTCAGGTAGGTTTTTGTTACGTATGTGTTTATATTCTTTACATTAAATAACTTTATTTTTAAAGTAAGTAAGTTGAATTGCCCTTTTTGGTAATGTATTCTTTATAATGAAAATATGTGGGATCGCCCATTGGGAAGCAGCGACATATTTTCTATTGGCTTCCGGAGTGAGGCTGATCACGGCTGCTATATTGTTTCTCTGGAAGATTAAAATACAAAAAAACAACCAGTTCTCACAAGGCAGTTTGGAGTACTATGGTTCAGCACCCCATAGTTCAAAAATTTTAACAATAGCATTGATTGCTGCTTTAATCTGATTCTCAGTCTGATGCTGTTAATGTGCAAAATTAATTCAATGCAATTATTTTCCTTCTGTTCTTTAACATTTTACACAATGTATATAATTCCACAAAGATGTTTAACACTTTGACACTTATCACTGAGATACAGTAGTTATCTCTCTGTAAAATTTAGCAAGCCTTTATTTGTTCAGATTATTCTAGCCTAAAATGGTCAGTTGAGCCCAATGTATTACTATGTTTTAAATTAAGTTTAATAATGGATGAATGATGCAGAAAAAGGAAGACAGGTCACCCAGTAAAAGTTGTAAATTGATCACTGCAAGAATAAAATAAATCCCACTGTGCCCAGCAAGTTGATGTTTTTCAGAAGAATTCTTTTGTAATCATTACTTTGTTTGTTTGAAAGTTACTAATTCTGTATTAAATTAGTATTTCATCATCCTATAACACACTAGTCCAGATGTAGTGTAGATTGAGATGTAAATTTAGAGCTGTGATCAGGAACACGTGCATGTAATCAGTTTGTTGGGGGGGGGTTATGTACAGGTTGTACATGTGCATAATTAGGTTGCTGGCTTCAGATTAACAAAATTTGGGGGCGTATTTGAATCCACCTTGAATTGTCCTGTTCCTTTGATGCCCGGATTTCGATGGATCAGGCTCAAAAAGGCCTTTTTCGAATTTTCACTGACAGTCCACATGGTGGATTACTAATCCACGGTCGTATTATTATTAATCCACACTCAGATTAAATCCAAGGGGAGAGAGAAAGATAGCAAGAGTGCAGATTTTTAACAATCCGCAATGTGGATTTCGGATTCAATATGGAATCTGAATGCAGATTCTTAAAAATCCATCCGGATTGTATTCAATGACAAATACAAATTAATCTGGTTGGATTATTTAATACCCAATCTGAAGACTGATTTTTACACCGCGGAACAGATTTTGTGGATAAGACAAGGAAATTCCGGTGAATGGATTTTGACAGTTCCTCCAATCTCCACTTCTGGCAGCCAATTAATGCTTGTAGTTGAAGTATAAAGAGGCTCAAAATTACAGTGTTTTAGTGTGGCACGACAGAAGGAAACAGAAGGAGGTAGATTTACTTTTATCTTCTCTGTTAAATAAAAGAAAATTGGTAAGTTGTGCAGTGCTCCTTTATGTTTAATGCTATTATAGCATTGCATAGTATTGTAAATAACATGCTGTGTACAGTATGTTTAATTTGTACATGCGTTAGTAATGTGCATATTAGAAACAAAGTAATGCATTAGACTGAAATCTCTGCGTTGTAGCTGCTAAATTGACACACATATTGGAAATATAAATATGTTTTGTCCTAAAATTAAAGTAGTTAACTATTACTGCATATGGAGCACTATTAGGTGCTATGGAGGAGGTATGAAGCAAGCATATTAGATCAGGGATGTGTCCATTTTTTTTTGCCTCAGACAATTACAGTATATTTATCCATTTCCTCAGTATTAAAGCGCCTTCCAGTCTAATGTGCTGTAATCCCCTTTGGTTAACTAATCTCATTCAGTGCAAGAAACAAAATTAGCACATTTAGGGGCCTATGCTATAATCCCTGATAAAAAAATTGCTGTGCCTTTTACACCGCCAGTTTTGACAGCGTGCTATCACAGTATTCAGAAAGCCCTGAAAACCTGTTATAGCAAAATGTGCAAAACTGACGAGTAGCCAGCAGCGTGATGATCGCATCTCTCAAAAGGCCTTACCCAGCGATTTCTTTTAGCTGCAGAGAGAGAGCTGCACAGAGAGCCACCTCTCCCAGCGCAAATCTTGCCAGCAATCAAAAGACTTTAATATAAATGTTAATACGAGTGTAGATGAGCAGGGGGATTCCGGAGCAGAACCTTGTTGATTTGAGGTCCGGGGACCCCCTGCATCCCGAGAATCAAGCCCCGTTAGGGGGTGCTGGTATCTCCTATGTATTTAAATGTCTTGCGTCACGTGACCGTGGGATTTAAATCCATAGGAGGTACCGACACCTCCTAAGGGGGCCTGTATCGCGGGAAGCAGGGGGGTCCCGGACATCAAATCAACAAGGTTCTGTTCATGGAGACCCCCTGCTACAATACACTAGTATTAACATTAAAATAAAAAAAAAATCATTACCATAGCCGCTATCCGCTATGGTAATGCAGATCCTTTAATTACATTTTTACTAATAGAGCAAGGGGTTTCCTGAGATGAACCGCATTGATTTCAACCTCAGGGACCCCCTAATTCCCGAGTTACAGGCCCTGATATTTAAATCCCCCAGTCACGTGACTCAGACGATTTAAAAATGCCGACGGTACCGGCACCCAATGCCCCATACCAGGGCCTGTAACTTGGGAAGCAGGGGGTCCTTGAGGCTGAAATAGAAGCGGTTAAGCTCAGGAGATCCCCTGCTCCCACACACTATTAATAAAAATTACATTAAAGCAGATTTGTTACCTTAGCGGCTATCCGCTATGGCAATTAAGGGATTAAGGCTGTATAGCAGCTTTACTGGGAGCAGAGGGGGTGAGTGAAGGGGATACTTGGCCCAGGTTTTGTTATTAGGCCTACCGAGAAGGTTGCAGCAGGAGTTAACACCTTCATTACCATAGCAGAAATAACCGCTATGGTAATGAAGGGGTTAACCCCAACGCGACACAGCCGGTAGGCCTAATAACCCATCCTGAGCCAAGTACCCCCTTCACCCAATCTCTCTACCCCCAATAAACATTACAATAGCTACTACCCACCAATACACAACTCACCCACCCCCTGTACCCCCACTTAAAGGCATATTTGATTTTTTTATGCACAAGATTGATACCAGAGGCTGGTGGGGGTCCTCGGGTGGTCCCCGCAGGTGTCCATGGGCCTCAATGTGGTCCCTGTGGGTGTCCGGCGGTCCCACGGTGGTCCCCAGGTGGTCCCCGCGGGTGTCTTGAGGTCCCCGCTGGCCTGCGGTTCCAATCCTGTGCATAAATGTTTTTAAAAGTGCAATACATGTTTATAAATACAGCCCCACCCCCCCCCCCCCCACAATGCATATGGGCAAAATTACTATTATCCACACATGGATAATAGTGCATTTGACCATTTAAAATAAAACATAAACAAGCAGCATAAAGTAAATAAAACTTGCACTTACCCCTGCCAGCATGAAGGGCAACCTCACCCTCATCACCATCCATATCCTCTGTTACCAGAAACAATACAATAAAAAATACAATCTAATGGCCCCTAACCCCTTAACCACACAGTGGTTATTAATCACTATGCTATTTAAGGAGTTAACCCACCCTCCCCCAATACTCACCCTTGAGGCCTAAAAAGGGCCCTACTACACTACCCATTCATTGGCACAGTGTTAAAACATGCCCATATAATATGTTCATGCTTTGCCACTATAGCAATAAATGAGAAAGCTTAAAAAAAACAGACCCAAAATAAAACACAATACATTCAAAATATACACATTACAAATGCCAAGAAAAAAATTAATTGGCACAGTGTTACCTCATGACAGTCAATGGTCAACCCAAACAATACACAACCACCAACAATATCAAATTCAATCAAAACAATCACCAAATAAACAATAAACAAGTAAACACAACAAAATTACCAGCAATTAATAAAGCAAATAAAAACCAGAATTAAACATTTCAACCCAAAATAATCACACTATTTCAAATGAAACCCCAAAAGATATACCAGAAATAAATACAAGCAAACAATCAAAATACATATAAAACAAATGAAACCACTACCAAACAATCAATTAAAATCAACCACTAGCCAACAATAAATTAATTAAATCAAACCGGTAGCCAACAAAATAAATAATTAATTACAACCACTAAACAATTGGAAAATCAAATAAAAACAAGCCATCCAAATTACAAGCAATTTAAGCCAAAAAATAAACAGAAAAAGAAAAAACAACAATCAATTGAACAAAAGCATTTGTCAAAAAATGCATTGGCTGTCACTGTATTTATCAACACAGATTAATACATTATCAGTCAATGGGCAAGTAAAAACATAAAAAGAAAAAATACAATAAAAAAAACCTGTAAAAATAAAGTTGCATACACTGGCGACACACTTTATTCGAGCTCGGCTAGTCCCACGAATTCGGGTATACCCGGGTGTATTGAGGTTTGTGACTGTTTTCTGCCCGAGTGCATTGAGGTATTTTCCAGGCAGGGATTGAAGCATTTTATTCCCGCTGGCTGCAATACTGCACAGTATATATATATATATATATACTGCATTACAATTCATGAATTTATGCCATCTGGTAGACACGCGAAGCATTGCAGCCTATTAAATCCTAATCATTATCATTTAACAGATCAGCCGCCCGTCAGCCAGGCATGAACCCAGGCGGGGAAGGCAAACGCAACGGGGCTTGTCAGAGGTGAGGAGCGGCGCATTCCAGGTATCTGCCAGGTACATACTGGGTATTTGCTCGAATAAAGTGTGTCGGTGCAGTACATTCAATCTTTTTTTTACATTTAGAAGCGTTTACCCTCTGAATCCTGGCGTTTCAGCAGCTCTCGTACTGTGACATCATCAAAGTCAATCCAACCCCGTCCACCTTGTAAATCTGGAACAGGTAACAACATTCTTCTTGTTTTTTAATCTTCTATCACCTTCTTTTATCTTCTTCTGTCAATATTTCTTTTAATCTTCTATCTTCTTTCTTCATCTGTCAATCTAACCCCATGGTAAGTCCCCACGGATGTTATCTTATCATCTTCTTCCAGTTAAATGAGGCGTCCAGGCCTTATATAGGGCCTGTTATGTCACATTTTCAGGTCAGATGGTATAGCTCCAATCTGATTGGACGCTGTATCATGTCTGCCTCTTTTTTTTTGTTTTAGGATTTGACGTCATCTCCAAGGGAGGTACTGTATGTCACATCCTTAAAACCAGATAGTTATAACACACGGTATTACAGACAATGGATTGAAGACAATCCCATGGGTTTCTGTACCATGTCATAGGTTACATTAGTTGATGTCACATCATTTTGAACTAATGTAACCTATCAAATGGTACAGCAACCAATGGGATGCTTTAATCAACCTTTAATCCCATTGACTGTAATAACATTTGATATAGCCATGTGGTTTTAAGGATGTGACGTACCTCCCTTGGAGATGACATCACATACTTAAAAAAAAGGAGGAGGGCACATGATATAGCATCCAATCAGATTGGAGCTGTACCATCTGACCTGAAAATGTGACGTCACAGGCCAAATATAAGGCCTGGATGCCTCATTTAACAGGAAGAAGATGATGAGACAACATCCATTGGGACTTACCATGGGGTTGGATTGACAGATGAAGAAAGAAAATAGAATATTAAATAAAGAAAAATAATGACAGAAGAAGATAGAAGAAGGTTAATTTTGTTACCTGTTCTGGATCTTCAAGGTGGGTGGCGTTTAATTGACTTAGATGATATTGCAGTTCGAGAGCTTGGAGAAACGCCAAGATTCAGAGGGTCAACGCTTCTAAAGGTAAGGGAAAAAAAAGTTATATCTATGGCGCTTGGCACCGAAGTACACTAAATAAAAGAAAAGGATATATACAATCAGATGGAGGGTGAAATCCACTTGGGTTCTCCTCGTACCGACGATCAGTCATGTGAAAGAAATAAAAAATGACACAGTGTAATACAGTAACTAACAGAGACATAAAACACAACTAACAAATGCTGAGACAAACAGATGCTGAGACAAACAGATGACTGGAATTCGTATAAAAACATTTAATACAACATTAAATAATCAATGAAAATATAAGACACACAATATAAAATAAGTCCCATGTGCACTCCAGCAGTAGCTGGACTGTCCGCTTACCAGACACTGGAAGGTAAAAAGCGATGGATAATTCAGACATGATCCCCTCTTGTGATGGTTTCTATCAGCTCCAGGGCATCTCGTGTAGTCAGCGGGAGCTTCCAGGGGAGACCCTCCCAACCTTCCAGACCACAGACCTCCGCAGGGCAGCCGCACCGGGCTACGTCTCACAGGAATGGACGTCGTCACGTGCGCAGCGGCAGCACAGGATCCGGAACGGCAATTATTAATAGGCGATGTCGTCAGAGCCTTGCTCCGCGGGGTGGCATGGGCAACAGCCGCAGACGGGCTTAAGGCAATGCTGTGTCCGTGGAGATGGTAACGGGAGTGTGGTAGATGCTGTTAGGACAGCAGTGCCCAAATTGCCTTTAGATAGATTGCCATAGATATAACCTTTTTTTTCCATTCCATTATTTGACCTTGAGTGTCAGAGTTATATCACAGGCTGCTGGCCATTTTCTGGTGTTTGAGATTAGCGCTACCTTTTTTTGTTGTTTAGTGCTTCTAAAGGTAAGAAACATTTTGAATGTATGTAATTGTATTTTTACAGGTTTTTTTATTGTATTTTTTTCTTTTTATGTTTTTCATTGTCCATTGACTGACAATGTATTAATCTGTGCCCGTTTAGGGTACAAATAAATACAGTGACAGCCAATGCATTTTTTGGCAAATGTATTTTTCCTATTGATTGTTGTTTTTTCTTTTCTGTTTATTGTTTGGCTTAAATTGTTTGTAATTTGGATCACTTGTTTTTATTTCATTTTCCGATTGTTTAGCGTTTTTAATTAATTATTTATTTTGTTGGCTACTGGGTTTAATTGATGTGTTGGCTAGGGTTTTATTTGGCTAGTGGATTGATTTGTTGGCCAGTGGTTTAAATTAACTAATTGATTTGTTGGCTACTTTTATGTATTGAATTTGCAGTCCCAAACTCTAGGTCCAAGCTGCACGCGATACACATGCAGCAGCTACAGCTATTTAAAATAGAGGGAATAATTAAGAATGTCTGTTTACTTAGGATAGGTTTATTTAGCATGATTTTAATACTACACAGCAAAGTAGTTTATAGATATTTTCTATATCACTTCACTTAGGAATTAGTCCATTAGGGACTTTGTCCATGAATACCACCAGAGGTTTTAAAACTGGCATACATTTATATGAATTCAGGTGAAGCCACAAATATAAAGAATAAGGTGAAAATGTTGATTACAATGATGTTATATGTACACATATATTAAAACCATATCTTTGTTAGGTGTAAATAGTTCCCATAGTGAGAAACCCCAAAGAATTTATATCCTACATATAAGGACTTGGGGAGAAGAATCAAGCTCCATATTATACCAGGAGTTTTTAAAGATGTATTTCTAGGTTGCTTTCTCTAATTTTCTTTTATCTGTATGTAACGTGTATTCCCTGTGAATACAGACGCTACTACCTGCTGTGTATACCTGTGTGGCTCTCAGGAGCCTAAGCCTCCGCTCGGGGAGCCTGGGGTACATACATATAACACAATCTCGTGGTGCAACGCCTCCACCTGCGATGGCTCCCGCCGGAGGGGGAGTGGTTCCTCGCAGGACAAATATATATATGTCACTCCACACACCGCATGTAAAATAACCAATGACTTTACTGTAGCAATACTTATTCATATATCAACAGGTGTCCCTCTCTAGAGGAGACACTAACTACTGCATCTCGCAGGATGCTCCCACCTACACCGGGTGATCCCACCCCGTGTCCAGTAACCCCACACAATATGTTCCGCACCCTTAAAAGGAGATGATATGTGTGACTTCGCAGCCACTAGTCCCGTATGAATATAATTATATGTAGGATCGTTGGTGCACTTGGTGATGGTTACCTGCCGAGCACGCCAGTGCCCGGGCCTGCCAAGGAGCTTCACAAAGGATCCAAAGGCTGACGAATACAGGAACTACCGTCCGGGGTGATCCCACCCAGATGGCTGCTGCAGCAGCAGCGGAGGTCTGAGCCCAAACCTCTGGATGGATGCGCAGCGTCCGCTGTGTCCCTAACTAACTCTGGATAGTAAGGGGCAGGATCCCTAACCTGGGGCCTCTCCTTGAAACACTCAATGCTACTGGTGGCTCAGGGCTATCTGGGGCCTAGGGGGCTGCTGGCCTAGTGCAGGGAGTCACTGACTCCTGCACCCTACCTCTTTCCCCTAGCTGCTCCTGACGCCGACTAATGTGCTCCTAAACCCTGCGAAATGTATCTATCCCTGAGCAGGGAGATACTGTAGCCCTATTGGCTCCCTGTGGAGGCTCATGGGACATGTAGTCCCCTCCAAGAGCCCTCTTCTCATTGGTCACTGCGCATGCGCAACCTGTCTCTGGGCCTCCCGGCGCTTGGCTCTCACTGCGCATGCGCAATTCCACTGACAATGGCAGCACCCTCGCCGCCCTGCTTCAGGAGCGCCGGGAGCCCTAACAACGCGATCGCGGGCCTGGCAACCGGCCGCACGCGTCCCCGGCAACCCCCGAGCAGGATCCTGACCGCCCCCACTCTTGCGATCGGCCGATTGGACCGTCATTGGGCTCGGCGGCACCCGCGATCGCCAGCAAGGTGAGGGGGGGCTTTATAGGCAGGGGGGACATGGCTACATTACCCCCCTGGTAAAAAAAACAACGTCCTCTCTTGGGACACATAACTTCAAAACTATATACATCAGTTATATAATAAAAATGCAGTTCAATTATATAAAATTCTCTCCATATGAGGAACACTAGGGCCAGTGAATTACCCTAACACTGGGCATTAATACACCATTGTATACTCCTCTGGATACACCTATCCATAGAGTTAGCCACACTTGGCATCATTTAATCATTGTTTTAAACCCCAATATTTTAACGATATTGTCAATTAATAAAGTTATTTTAAATAAATCACCAATTCATACAGAAACAGAGTGCTATCTACAGGTGCTCTGTCTGTCCATTATGTATTAAGTTATACGCCCTTTGCAGCACCAGTTTCATTGTTCTATAGTAAAGCTGAAGCGGGGGTAAACATACGTATAAACCTGTTCAATTATATAACTTAGCACATTCGCATTACTTTATACAATGTAGCACAATTCGGTGAGCATCACAATCACAGATTGGATTTTTCTCCGAGACCACTGCTGAGCCTCATAATGGGGTGCCCCAATTTGATCATAGGTTACCCGATTTGGGTATCTGACTCTTTGGCTCCTACGGAGCTGTTCTTCAGCAACTCCCTCTGGGGAGTAATAAGTACAGTCCTGAGGCTCAGCCTCTTCCCTTGAGGGGAGAAATGTCTCTGAACAGTCTCTGTTAGGCACAAAGCACGGGCTCTGTGGATCCAAGGGCTGGCCTGTTGGTGCCATCTTAGTAGGCATTGGCCTACGGGGCCCTTTACCCATAGCTCCTCCGGAAGATGCCCCTTCTGTGGAATAGTCCCTTTGAGAGAGTCCTTCCATAGGGTCCTCAGGAGTTTCAGAGTGGGTTTCGTTATTTACAGTCTCTTGACCCATCTATGATAAGTCGGACTCACCGTTGAGTGGTGTGGCCAGTATTTCTGCTTCTTCGTCTCCCACTTGGGGGATGGGGAGAAGGTGATTACGATGCAAACCTTTACTCGGCCGTCAGTGTCTTTGATGCGATAGACCGGGAGGCAAGGCATCTGTGACTCTACTTCATATACATCGTCTCTCCACCAGTCCGCCAGTTTATGTTTTCCGGGGACTCCCAGATTAACAAAGCAACACAGCGTCCCCATGACGTAGCTCCCGATACTTGACTTTATTGTCATATCGTCTCTTATTGCCAGCATTCAGTTTAGCTGTAGACTTCTCAGCCTGTTGGTAAGCTTGGTGCAAACTGTCCTTTAGTCTTTGCACATACTTGAAATGGGTAGCATTGTGTATCCCATCCGTTGATACTCGAAGACGCACATCTACTGGGAGTCTTGCCTCCCGCCCAAACATGAGGAAGTATGGGGAGAATCCAGTGGACTCATGGCGAGTACAGTTGTACGCGTGTACCAAAGCTTCAACGTGACGACTCCATTCCGTTTTCTGCGCACCCTTCAGGGTTCCGAGCATGTCCAACAAGGTCCTGTTGAATCGTTCAGGCAAAGCATCTCCTTCGGGGTGGTACGGAGTCGTCTAGGATTTGGCGATGTTCAGCATTTTGAGTAATTGTTGGATCAGAGTGCTCTCAAAATCCCGCCCTTGGTTAGAGTGAAGTCGGTTTTGAAGACCGTAGTGAACGAAGAACTTCTCCCATAGTATTTTTGCGACTGTGATGGCCTTCTGGTCTTTTGTGTGGAAGGCCTGAGCATACCGAGTGTAATGGTCCGTGATGACCAGCACGTTACAGATTCCTCGGGTATCGGGTTCAATACACAAAAAGTCCATACACACCAGGTCCATTGGACCAGAACTCTTGAGATGGGCCATGGGTGCTGCTCTGGTACTGTAGGCAGTTTTGCGTTGGACACACCGGGAACAACGGCGGCAGTGTTGTTCCACCGCTTCCCGCATCTTGGGCCAGAAGAAACGGTCTCGGACTAACCCAAAAGTCTTCTCTACACCGAAGTGCCCATGTTCCTCATGTAGAGACTTCAACACCATATATCTCAAGTTTTGGGGTAGAACCAGTTGTTGCCTATCAGGGTGGTTGTGATATTGGACTACCCTATAGAGCAAGCAATTGTCTATCTCAAACTTGTCCACCTCACGCATTAGCAATGCGATCAGGTCTCGGGGAGCACTCTTCAGTAGAGCTGGATTCTTTCTTTGAACAGCTTGCCGAATTATGCTGATTACTGGATCTCTCATTTAATAGTCCACTAAGTCTTTCCATCTTATGACTTTGTCCTGGGTTATGTTCATTCCCTTGGGATCGCAGTAGGCGGCGGGAATAGCCTGCGACTGGCATCCTAATGAATCTGCAACTCGTAGTTCGGAGAAGGCCATCTGATCATTGATGACGACCGCTATGCTACACATTGCTCGCATCCCAGGTCCGGGGATCTCTTCCCATACATCATCATCTGGGGTAGCACTTAATCCTGGTGATAGAGCATCGTGATAGAGCATCAGCTCCAATGTTCAAAGGCCCCGGCTTGTACTTCAGAGAGAATCTGTAGTTGCATAGGGTTGCCAGCCATCGGTGCCCTGCTGCATCCAACTTGGCGGAAGTATTGATGTACGTGAGGGGATTGTTATCCGTCCTTACCTCAAACGTAATACCATAGAGGTAATCATGAAGTTTCTCTGTGATCGCCCATTTGAGAGCCAGGAACTCTAGCTTGTGTACAGGGTATTTCTGTTCACTGGGTGTCAGACTGCGGCTGATGTAGGCTACAGGTCGAAGACCCTCTGGGTGCTTCTGATGTAAGACAGCGCCCAGTCCATTGAGACTGGCAACCACATGCAGAACGTATGGTTGTTCTGGATCGGCATACGCAAGCACTGGTGCTTCAGTCAGGCTTTTCTTCAAGTTCAGGAAGGCCCGCTCACACTCTGACGTCCACTTATCACCAAACGGTTGACGGGCCGACGTGGCCTTCCTTCCGGTATCTTCAGGGTATATCTTCAACAGATTGTTCAGGGGTTTAGCTCGACTAGAGTACCCTTCCACGAAGTGACGGCAATACCCACAGAAACCCAGGAATGATCGCAGTTCCGTGACATTCTCGGGACGCGGCCAGTTCACTACCACTTCTACTTTGGCTGGATCGGTAGCAATTCCTTGAGCAGACACGATGTGTCCCACGTAGGTCACAGAGGTGTGACAAAACCGACACTTGTCGAGGGATAACTTCAATCCTTCTTTTCCAAGACGGTCTATCACCTTCAGCAGCCTCTTTTCGTGCTCTTCCAGGGTCTTCCCGAAGACAATGATGTCGTCCAGGTAGACGAGACACTACCGAGGGTTCATGTCCCCAATTGTTTTCTCCATCAGTCGCTGGAAGTTAGCAGGAGCTCCACATATACCTTGGGGCATGCGCGTAAATTGGTAGAAGCCCAGGGGGCAGACGAAGGCTGTCTTTTCCTGGTCCTCTTCACTAATAGGTACCTGGTAGTACCCAGATCGCAAGTCGAGCACGCTAAACCATTGGCTCCCGGTTAGAGCATTCAGGATTTCTTCAATGCGAGGAAGGTTGTATTGATCGGGTACCGTACGATTATTCAGAGTCCGATAATCGATGCACAATCTTACAGATCCATTCTTCTTCCTTACCACCACTATAGGTGATGCATAAGGACTCTGAGACTCCGTCAATATCCCAGCGGACTCCATTTCCTTCAGGACTTTCCTTACATCGTCCACATCCCTGGGGGTGATGCGATGAGAGCATTCATGGAACGGAGTGGTGTCACTCAACCTAATGGTGTGTTGGGCGCTGCGACTGCAGCCCACATCCATCTCGCTTGTGGAAAATACCATCCTTCTTTCGTTCAGCTTGGCCGTCAGTCGATCCTTCCTCTCAGTTGGCAGCATCGAGTCTCCGAAGTTGAAATCCAGATCGACTAACTGCTCACCCACTGCAGCGGCGTTCACCTGGGGCACTGTTTCTACCGGGCTGACGGGATATATGCTGCCCAAACTTTGTCCTGCATCAATGTCCATCAGGAATGGAGAGATATTTTGAACATACACGTAGGTTCGTAGAGGAATTTTGGTCGTCCACTCTCTCACTTATACCCTCTCTGGGTCTCTTCCTCAGGGGTACTCTCCAGAGAGAACAGATGATCGGTCTCATCTCGGTCGGGATAACAGCACCAGACGGCCATGCGTTGCACTCCCCCTGGTAAAATGGTCGTCAGTCCGCATTGACGATTGTAGAGGTCCCCGTGACGCTCTAAGGCATATACTCTGTTGCACTCCTCTCTCAGTACAGGGTCAAGGAGTGGATTGGCCATTGGCAATTCATTGGTCTCTTTCAGGTAGGCTCTGATTACAGCTCGCACTATATCCGTATTTGTTCCCAAGATGACTGGGTACTGACACTGTCCTTGAGGCTTCGGGCATACCATTGCCTCCACATGCATGGGATGTTTCTTACCGGTATTCAATTGAAGTATCTCCAGTTGAATTCTCACAATCCCATCGATGGGGTAATCTTTATTGCTCAACCCCCTCACCTTCATATGTTCCGCCGACCGCAGGGGACAGTGCTTAAGGTGTTGGTCGTAGAATTGTCAGTAGATTATGGTCACTTTGGACCCGGTGTCCAGTAAAGCAGAGGCATAGACTCCTTCTACTACCACACGCATGATGGCAGAGGGGCCTACCTGACAGTAACCATCCCCGGCCGGAATTCCATCGTATGGGCTTAGGTCAGTAGGAGTTTCGGGAGGCGCAGGGGTGGCCTCGGATGTCTTGGCTTCTATGGTCTGTATCTGACAGATCATGGACCTAGCCGAGCTTCCTTTACTGGGCATTTTCTTTTCTTGGGTGCCCCATCCGGGCACTCTCTGGAGAAATTGCCTTTCTGTCCACAACCATAGCAGACGATATCTTTAGGATCTAATCGTCTAGGGTAAGTGGGGGAGGATCTCCCCGAAGTCCGGCCTTTCGTCGAGGGCGACTTGGGTGGCTCCTCTTCCTCTTTGACAGGTTTCTTGATCCGGCGAGCGGAGGCTCCCGGGATGTCACTCGCAGGGGGCTCTTTGACCTTGGTGCCTGTATGCAGGTTGGTATAGGCTTCATGCCCTTTGACGATCCCCAAAATGTCCATGAAGGTAGGGGGAGGCCCCTCCATTAGTGAGCACCTGATCATGATCACTATGTTATGTGTGGAAATGGCCCCTCGGAGGAACTGCTTGCGCCGGTATTCGTCCATCTCTGAGGCTAGGATGAGGCTGGATTTGTTGAAGGAAATCTGACAGGTCTTCCTTCTCCTTCTGTCGGAGACCGTAATATTTGAACCACAGCTCACTCTCCTCTTCATCTTTGCCATAGATCTGGACCAACAAGTCTACCATCTGATAAGCAGAGAGATCAGGGTCTTGGTCGCGCTGTGCACTGACCATGGTGGCTGCTGGGGGTCGGAGGCTTTCCAGGATTATCTGACGTCTGACCATTTCAGAGCAGGGCCATTCATCGATCACCTTGAGGGTGTGTTCCTTGCAAGACTCGATGCTTTCCTTGCCTGCGGGGACAGGATCCATTCCTGAAAACGCCTTCAACTTACTGTAATTTTGGGCTTGGGCGGACATAGTTATCGCTTCCACAAGCTGCGGGAATGTCACTCCTAGCATGGAGCCTCCACTGTCTGAGGAACTTGCGATCCCCGCTCCCTGACTGTTAGAGGTTGGGGTGAAGCTGTTCACTAACCAGTTAGGGACCGGTGATGTTGGCGGGCTACCAGCCCAGCTGGTGGCCCCTTGCCTAGCATCAGAAGAGAAGGTCACTCGGGGTAGAGATATGTCTGATCTGATGGGTGTACTGGCAGCCATATCTTTGTCTTCCCAACCCGCATTTCTGGTAAGGGGAGTTACGTGACTGGAAACGGTTCCAGGGTAAATTAGAGGGCACCCTTGCAGTAAAGTTTCTGGTAGATACACTACTCGTGGGCCTCTATGAGGGGGTATAGCTTGTTTGGTTGCCAGCAATAGGGTGTTCTCTTGCCGGTCAATGTTGTAGTGCTTGCTGATGAGGCGGGCGCCCGCCAAACCAGGTAATGTCCTTACTGCGCTGCAGACAGTAAACATGGATACATCGGCAGGTACCCCGTCTACGGCGACTACGTGTTACAGGAGCTCTCCTAGCTTTTCGGTCCAGTCAGCCACTTGTTGGGGCGTGAGCGCAGACTTGCTGACTGATAGGATACCACGTGAACTACTGAGTAGGGCACACCAGGGCTGAATCTCAGCAGCGCCTCCAAATGTAACGGGTATTCCCTGTGAATACAGACGCTACTACCTGCTGTTTATACTTGTGTGGCTCTCAGGAGCCTAAGCCTCTGCTCGGGGAGCCTGGGGTACATACATATAACACAATCTCGTGGTGCAACGCCTCCACATGCGATGGATCCCGCCGGAGGGGGAGTGGTTCCTCGCAGGACAAATATATATATATCACTCCACACACCGCATGTAAAATAACCAATGACTTTACTGTAGCAATACTTATTCATATATCAACAGGTGTCCCTCTCTAGAGGAGACACTAACTACTGCATCTAGCAGGATGCTCCCACCTACACCGGGTGATCCCACCCCGTGTCCAGTAACCCCATACAATATGTTCCGCACTCTTAAAGGGAGATGATATGTGTGACTGCGCAGCCACTAGTCCCGTATGAATATAATATATATGTAGGATCGTTGGTGCACTTGGTGATGGTTACCTGCTGAGCACTCCAGTGCCCGGGCCTGCCAAGGAGCTTCACAAAGGATCTGAAGGCTGACGAATACAGGAACTACCATCTGGGGCGATCCCACCTGGATGGCTGCTGCAGCGGCAGTGGAGGTCTGAGCCCAAACCTATGGATGGACGCGCAGCATCCGCTGTGTCCCTAACTGACTCTAGATACTAAGGGACAGGGTCCCTAACCTGGGGCCTGTCCCTGCAACACTCAATGTTACTGGTGGCTCAGGGCTATCTGGGGCCTAGGGGCTGCTGGCCTAGTGCAGGGAGTCACTGACTCCTGCACCCTACCTCTTTCCCCTAGCTGCTCCTGACGCCGACTAACGTGCTCCTAAACCCCGCAAAATGTATCTATCCCTGAGCAGGGAGATACTGTAGCCCTATTGGTTCCCTGGTGTCAGGTGGGGCTGCGGTGGCTCATGGGACATGTAGTCCCCTCCAAGTGCCCTCTTCTCATTGGTCCGGGTTGCCGCGCTAATCACTGCGTATGTGCGACCTGTCTGTGGGCCTCCCGGCGCTTGGCTCTCACTGCGCATGCGCAATGCCACTGACAATGGCAGCGCCCTCGCCGCCCGGCTTCGGTAGCGCCGGAAGCCCTAACAACGCGATCGCAGCCATGGCAACCGGCCGCACGCATCCCTGGCAACCCCCGAGCAGGATCCTGACCGCCCCCACTCTTGCGATCGGCCGATTGGACCGCCATTGGGCTCGGCGGCACCCGCGATCGCCAGCAAGGTGAGGGGGGGCTTGACTGGCAGGGGGAACCTGGCTACATGTATATAAATTAAAAGTTATATTTTATTATGAAGAAGTCTCTTGAGTACAGTAAAAGGATACTGTACTTTAAAATATATGTTCATGAGTATTCCTACATACTGTATCTCTGTGTCTCTAATGCAGATACTTGCTTTTAGCCAAAACGTATGTTATGTGTTGTGGTCCTTCATTCATCTACTAACGAGTTTACCACAGATGATGACAGAAATCAGCAATCCACTGGGGATCAGAACACTTCTAAAAGATTATTTCGCAGGACATAAATGAACTTTTTTCAAATTGCCTACCAATTATATCAGGTCTATTTACAGTTATGCCTCCCACCAGTTTTTTGTTGATCTCCCAAAATGTAAATTTCACATATTTCTGATTTTATTATTTTTAGGTAATTTACAAAGCATTATGGCTGGACCAATGTGAGAAACAGTAAGTGAACTTAGCCTGCAAGTGACAAATTGGCACGCCATTAGCAGATTGATATTTATTTCCTGGTTTAGGTCATGCTAAAAGATACTTAAAATTTTCAGTGCTTTAAATTTTTTATATTTTAATTAAAATGAATAATTGAAAGCATTCCTCTAGAAAATAAACATGGGTCGTTTGCCAAGATAATACCTTAAAAAATGAAATATGTTAAATGGGCAATCGTAAAACTACCAATGTTTTATACTTTCAATTACCCTCGTAATGAGAAATTTTGCAGATTTTGATACCTTTTAATGGAACATGAAAGTTCTTTAAAAATTAATTTTTTTGTGTACAGGTCTCTAATTCATGTATAAAGACATAGTTCAAGGTACAATCTATTTGAGTTAAGAACAAGAATAGGTATCTTCTAATCATTAAGGTAAGCCTATCACAAGCTATTTGGAGTGCATATACTGCAAACGTTTTATTGCACTGCAAGAATTAACGTGCAAACGGGAGCACATAATATTGTTCCATCTGAGAGGCCAACAGCAGCAGTGTTTTCATGCTGGGAGTGTTATAGCTGATCCGGTAGAGCCCTGTGATGGTATGAGCAGTTGGAACTCCTAACAGCTGAGGGAGAGTACCTGTCGGCAGAGAGACCAGAGGGAGAAGCGCATGGCGCGCACGCTTCATATCCGGTACACTGAGAGTTTGATACAACCACCGGCCCCCCTGTATACAGAAACGAAACACGTAATCTGCACCGGAGGCTCAGCTGGGACCCTGCTGTATCAGAGAGAGAGAGAGAGAGAGAGAGAGAGAGAGGCTGCATCTGTCTGTCTGTCTGTCTGTCTGAGTCTGAGTCTGACATCAAGCAGAGACACGAGTGAATATTTAATTTGAACGAATACAGCTGTCTTGTGTGAAGGGGTAATCCAGGAAGTGGAAGTGGAACAGCATCTCCAGTGTTACCCGGATCAGCATGACATGTTCATCTCCAGCGTGATTTCGTTGGTGTGCTGATGGAGGGACGCGGAGACCCCTGTGATCACCGTGGTCACATCCTTTGGTGAGACCATTCCTTAATCCCTTGCCTATGCTATTTGTTTACCCCCATCTCCATCTATAGAGGTCAATTTCAGCCTGATTTTTCCACGTTTGCATCTGCAATCTATCATCTGACGGGTCAATTACCTTTCCCCATTTGTTGTTCCAGTCATTTGCTACCTATTGAGTAATAATTCCTCACACATCTCACTGCCTCCTACATTTGCGCTATTGGAAATTTATTGGTCACATTTCCCTTCTTTTTTTTTTTCAAGAGTACTCTTGTTTTTTATTGTCATATACTGTGTTTATTGTGTCTATTGGCATCATTGTGTTTGTTTTAATCTGTTCAGTCACCTAGCCTTCCTTGCTTAATTAATACATTTTCCTGTTTTTTATTGCTATACAGGATTGCGCCTTTTTTCTTTCTTCCATTTAATCAGGATAGGCATATCCTCATTAGGGCTGCATCCTGCTAGCTCATTTCACCTGGGTCAGTACATTTATTTGTCACCCATATACTCACTTATAATATTTCATTTGTGTTAGTCCTAGTGCTGATTTATTTCTGTTATATACATATATATATATATATAACAAAACAAGCGAAAAAATTGAAGTAGCGCCTCTATAATATCCTGACTAGAATGAATTCTAGAAGAAACAATAACTAATCATGGAAGCGTTTGGTGGGACGGCTAGATATGGTTAATTCACTATGATAAGACAATGTTAATACAATATAAAATGCAATTACTCAACAATTGATCCCTAAAAAAATGAATGTATAAAAATCTAAATTTATTGATAAAAATGAATAAATACATATATGTAAAAAATATATGTTGTACCAAAAATTGAAAAGTAAAAAACAAAAAAATAAAAAAACCTTTAATACACAAAGTCCTGTTCCAATGGCAATGACATCAGGTTCCTGCAGCCCGCTTCAAAGGGATCACCAGTCCCTAATGATATCTGGAAAAAAGAAAAGAAAAAAAAAAAAAGAAAAGAAAAAGAAACAGGCGCACACCTAGTGCATTACCATAATAAAAATTGTATTAGAGGAACATAAAATCTATAAAATGCCCACTCACAAAAGTACAGCAATCAATAGCATGTATGAGATAGGCTCTCATGTGCCAACAGCTCGATCATCAGTGTCCGGTTCAGGTTAGTGGCGTCATCACGTGACCTTCCCTCGTGCAGCCGAAACTGGAAACGGAACTCCTCGCATTCAGTGTTCAACGAGAGAGGTCCCTCCAGGGAACAATGCCTTGAAAGTTCTTTGAAAATGGCCGTGAAACACACACAAGAGCCAAAATCTGACTGCAAGCAGCAACAGTGTTCGTGGGCAAAATGGCGGCCGCAATCTAACCACGCCCTATGCGTTTCGTCAACAAAAACTGTATATCTGGATACTGGCAGCTTTCTTCTTGGGCACAACAACCTTCCTTGATATCATCTAACAGAAAAAGAGGAGAAACAGCAACAGATCCTTGTGTGTTAAAGTATAAAAAATGTTATAAACTTTAGACAAAACAATTCAAAACTCACAAAAATCCGAGTGTTACAGGCACTTTATAAGTGAAGAATAGCAGCAGCAGACTAGAGCAGTTTTGGAGCATGAATTGCAGTCATACAATGCCTGTAACACTCAGATTTTTGTGAGTTTTGAATTGTCTTGTCCAAATTTTATTACATTTTTTATACTTTATCACACAAGGATTGGGCGCTGTTTCTTCTCTTTTTTCTTCTCTTTTTCTATTGTATAATTGTGAATCATCTAAAAATATTTTGTATCCTGCAATCAACCAGTTTGTCAAAAGTTTGCTTTGCACACTTCAGCCCGACTGTAACTGCAGCTTGGATATTTAATAAGCTACATTCTCACAGTGATTGCCACAGAGATACATAGAAACAAAGTTCCGGGATGTTTGCTTAAGCTGGATTCTTCAAACTGCTGCTAAATACCATTTGAAGACGCCATCTTCATCAGGACAAATTTGACAGCAAAACGAGAGGGCTTAATGAGGATATGCGGTTTCTCACACACTATCACAATTGTTTGGAATCATCCTCCCTGCCTCTCTGCCAATGTTCTTATCAACACCTTCCCCCCCCCCACAGCATCCCCTTTCCCCTAAATGCTATTCCTTGTCACCATTTTATTACACTTCCAATGTTTTCAAACACCACTTTCCCACTGTACTTTATCTACATCTCTGTTTTTTTGTTTTTCTGCTTTCCTAACCTCTGTTTTAGCCATAGATTCCTTTGTTAATCAGTATTGCTGACATGAGGTAGATAGGAGAACTCTTGAAATCTTGTCCTATGACACAAATTGTTAATCCAAATAAAAAAGGTATTACCTAATACGGAAGTACAGTACTTATTTATTCTGCACGATCACAACTTGGCTAACATGCTATTTCTATTATATATGTAACGGTATTTCTGGCCCGGCCTGACCCACCCAATCTCACATTGGCCCCTGTGGTCTAACCGGACCCCATTACAGTGTGAAAATGCCTGATGGTGCACCTGCTGGCTACAGGACTCCTGAGTCTCCCGCATGATGGTGTGTGGGGAGAACCCGTCAGACAGGCAGCTGAGGTAGTGTGCTGAGTCTCACCTAGTTCCAGTGCAGCGCCTCCACCTCACCAGGGTCCCTGCGTCCGCATGGGGATGATCCTGGCGAGGAACTCCTCCGTGGTGCTCCTCTCTGTACACTCATTCTTGATAGATACACGAGAGGGTTTCTGGCTGAACTCATCTTTATTGACACGGCAGGGCAACTGCCCTCCACAAGGAGTATCTTCAGCCGCTCATCTCGCCAGTGCTCCCTTTAATTAGGTATGTCACCTAGATCAGGGATTCACTATTCCCGCAGGAATCACTGTCCTGTGCCAGGTCCCTGGACACAGCCTCCCATGGAGTTACTATAACATAACTGACACTCTGATAGAACTTGAACTCCTTCCTCAGCTCTGACAAGAGCTGGAACTCCTTGCTCAGCAGAACAACTAACTAGACAGCAACTAACTTTTAGACACAGTGCTGTGCCTTATGTAAGCTTCTGAGGCTGACACATCTCTGACATCACTAACCATGGAGTCAGAGCATGTGACCAGTCCCAGCCATACACAGAGCACCCCACCAGGGTGTGAGGGGAAACCTCCATAATTACTGCTGGCATGCCCACACTTACCAGGCCTTACTGCCAACAGGAGAGATGACTGTAGGCATTTTACATGACCGCTACATTCTCCCCCTGGTGAATCCCATCGTCCTCGCTGGGACCTAAATTTGTATACCTCTTTCCAGGAAGCACTGTAACGGAAAACATAATTAACATCACACAAATTTCCTCATAATACAGTACACATGAATACAGTCATCCGCCAAGCCCGCCCCGACCAGCAGCCACGAACCCGCGTAATGTCTCAGTACCCCCTTAATAATAGTGATCTGGGTCAGGTTTCCTCACTTCCCGGTTACCCATATCCGGGACCGTAACATAATAATGCCTAGGTGATCCTCTCTCTGGCACATAGGTCACCCTATGTTTGTGAACATTTCTCCCTATGCTCCACACTCGCATCAGGAAGTATTCTTTCTTCCGCCTTTTTACCTACAATGTCGCTCCCCCTATTGGCTAAATACAGCTCTATAGTTTCTTGGAGCCACGTTTCCCTATTGTCCTCAATTTCATCCATCAGGGGCTCCGGAACATAGGGATACTCCAACCCATGGGATTTTTTATATTTGGCTATTATAGCCCTCTCCGCCCTACTGACCCTGGTCAGATCAGCATTACCTGCCCTCCCAGGTAACACCCATGATAGGGGCTCATCAGAATCTACTGGATCTGACAGTGTGTCGGGACCCATGGGCGCTATGTCTCTACGCTCCAGCTGGAACCACCTCTTCTGTAGTTCCCTGTCCCTCTGCTCGGGTGTAAACTCTCCCTCTTTCCACCAGAAATCTACCACGTCCTCCCGCCGGATGAGGAACCGAGTACGGTCCATCCATGCGGAATACCCCTCAAATAGTGGAGCCCACCACTTGGTCTCCTTAAAGGGATTAGGCCCTGGTTCCCGGTCGTCATCAAACGAAAATACCCCTGACGACCTTGTGGATCGCGAGTTGAACCACCTCGAGGACCCCGGAGCCTTTACTGCCGGTTGGGGTGCTGTATCCGCCACCCTCAATTCCCCTCCTCCCCGGGAATCACCTTCCGTAGCTCCACTGAGCTGCCTCTCCCCAGTCCGTTTTTCCTCCCCCCGCAAAGGTATGTCCACAAGTTCCAAGCTGGGCGGTGAACCCGGTGACCGTGTGATAGGAGTAGGGGCATTAGCTAGGGCATGGGGTTGGGTATAGGGGCAGGGAACGGGACCCCACGGGGTTACGACCCGCTCCTGGCTGTCCGTAGACTGGTCCAAGGATGATGTCTCACCCTCCTCAGTCCTGAGATCGCCTCTCCGATTTCTGGGCAATACGAGCGGTCGGGGACCTTCCCCCAATCGCCGAAGCGTCGCTGCTTCCCCTTCCTGGGTTCCGCCGTCGCCACCGGAAGTGACGTCCTCCCCGGAACCGGAAGCGTCGCCATCTCGCGTTGGACCCCCATGCGGGATCTCTTCTCCCACGACATCCGGTTGCTCCGCCGTCGCCACCGGAAGTGATGCCGTCCCTCCACGTGCGCGTTGGGCCTGGCGCGGCCCTTCCAGCGCTTCGCCGTCTGTTGTGACCAGGTAAGAGATAGGGCTTTTTGGCTTACCCATCCGCAGGGGTGTAGGCGTCTCTCTCCCATCTCTGCCAGGTCCTGGGATGGCGGGACTCCGTCGGTCGGATCGCCGATCTGCGGGGGACGTCCGGTCACTCACCCCACGGGGCGTCGTTCTCCCCGTCTGTCTTTTCCGCTCCGTTCTTGCTACCGCCAGCTCACGGAGGTCCTCATCAGAGTAGTCCCCTCGCCCCGACCTAGGGGTCTCGGGGCGGGGTGAAAGTCTCTTTGCCCCTGTCGCGGGGTTTAATCCAGCCGCCTCAATGGCCAGTGACCCAGCCGACTTGACCGGCTCCAGTCCCCTGTCTCCGGGACTCGCGCGGTTGATCCACAGCGCGCCCGGGGACTCAGCAGAGCGCCGTGTCACATCCACCGGGGGGTCAGCAGGCTGTATTGGGACGAATGTGGGCATAGGCCACAGATACAAAGTCCCGCAATGAGGGCAACGTGCCATCGTATTCACTGTACCTCCGGGCAGCCCGCATTGTAGGCAGAGCCCGACTACCGTCTCTGTATTGGCCACCCTCACCACCAGCACCCCGCCGGGCACTGAGTAGGGCTGGGTGGAGACCATAGTGCCCACAGTGGAGGAGCAGGCCATTCTTGGTACAGGAGTCACTTCCTGTACAGGTCTCTCCTTCTCTGTGGTTCCTCGCAACTGACTGGTGGAAGTTGCTGGATCCGCCACTCCCTGCTTCGGCTCCTCCCTTCTCTGACAGAGTTGGAACCCGCCCCCAGGGGTTGCAATAATGGGCGGGTCCCACAGGGGAATATCATGCCCCTTAATTAAGGCCGCACCTCTCTCAGTCCTGGTGGGCGCGGTCTGCGTTTTCGCGCCAATTTCCTCCCCAGAGCTGGAGTCCTCTCCCGCGGCTAGTTCCCGCCTTCTCCTTGCAGCAGCTTTTTGCACAAGGTACCTTTGCTTGCAAATCACCTCCATGGCCGGAACTACTTTTTGTAGTGGCGCCGTCTGGATGTCAGTCCCTGGGCCCAGTGGGTGCATCCCCACAGGCCATAATTGAAAGTCACTCCCCCTGGTAGAAATCAGGGGAGGGTCCCATAAACTCAACGGTTGACTCAGCACAGGGGCTGAATTAGTCACTGTCCATCCCGGCGCAGCCATAGCTTTCGCGCCATGCCCCCCATCAGGGCGGGGCTCTGCTGTTCGCGCCATTCCCGGCCAGCTCTGTGCAAGTCCTGCAGCAGCCATTTTTTCTGCGCCTGGCCCATGCGGTTTCCCTAGCAAGCGGGAACCGCCATTTTGGTTGGCTTTTAAGCCCAAAAAGTCAGTCTGTTTGCTCTCCTCACGGGGTTCTCCCCCAATTATGACAATTTCCTCACACTCTTCAAGGGTGGCCCCTCGCTGTCCCATACAGGATAAAAACGGGGCAGCCATAGCCTTCGCTCTGCTCCAGAGCAAACTCGTTAAGGACAATTCAGCGACAGTCTGCTCTTCAGTGGGTTGCACGCCACGGGTGCCCTCCCCATCAGCCTCTGTCCGCCATTTTACGTTCTCCGCGCCACGCGGCTCCTCCACTCTCTCATAACAGTTGTCGTACATGAGGCTCCACTCTGCGGGGCAGCCACCACACCGGTACAATAAAGATTAGCTCAGATGCACCACCACATGTGTACCTTTTCTAGGTGTGACTCAGTGTTGCACTACCTCAGGCTAGGCTCACTCTCTCAGTGTCTGCTGTGACTCCTTCCTCCCAGTCTGTGCTCCCTACGGTGAGTGTCTGGAATGGCTAGGTACTCTGGCTGGCTCTGCCATGCAGTACTTGGGGCGTCTACCTGTCTTGGTCAGCCTAGCGCAGACCCTCTCCAGGACTCCTGACCAAGTTAACAGGCTGTCCCTTCTGGCATCCTAACAACTAGCACTGCCTCAAGGTGACTCGGTCAGCTATAGCCCGCTCCAGACCCCTCACTCCTTTCAGGCCCCTAGGTTGTCCCTGCGAACTGACAATATCCCGTCAGCCCCCTGACCACCCCTAGGTCCGTCCCTACGCAGCACAAAGTGGCAGCAGACACTCTCCCTGTTTCCCAGTGACCTAGCTAAAAGCCTGTCCTGTTGACGGATCTGATCTCAGCAGCGCCTCCAAATGTAACGGTATTTCTGGCCCGGCCTGACCCACCCAATCTCACATTGGCCCCTGTGGTCTAACCGGACCCCATTACAGTGTGAAAATGCCTGATGGTGCACCTGCTGGCTACAGGACTCCTGAGTCTCCCGCATGATGGTGTGTGGGGAGAACCCGTCAGACAGGCAGCTGAGGTAGTGTGCTGAGTCTCACCTAGTTCCAGTGCAGCGCCTCCACCTCACCAGGGTCCCTGCGTCCGCATGGGGATGATCCTGGCGAGGAACTCCTCCGTGGTGCTCCTCTCTGTACACTCATTCTTGATAGATACACGAGAGGGTTTCTGGCTGAACTCATCTTTATTGACACGGCAGGGCAACTGCCCTCCACAAGGAGTATCTTCAGCCGCTCATCTCGCCAGTGCTCCCTTTAATTAGGTATGTCACCTAGATCAGGGATTCACTATTCCCGCAGGAATCACTGTCCTGTGCCAGGTCCCTGGACACAGCCTCCCATGGAGTTACTATAACATAACTGACACTCTGATAGAACTTGAACTCCTTCCTCAGCTCTGACAAGAGCTGGAACTCCTTGCTCAGCAGAACAACTAACTAGACAGCAACTAACTTTTAGACACAGTGCTGTGCCTTATGTAAGCTTCTGAGGCTGACACATCTCTGACATCACTAACCATGGAGTCAGAGCATGTGACCAGTCCCAGCCATACACAGAGCACCCCACCAGGGTGTGAGGGGAAACCTCCATAATTACTGCTGGCATGCCCACACTTACCAGGCCTTACTGCCAACAGGAGAGATGACTGTAGGCATTTTACATGACCGCTACATATATATATATATATATAAATAGCTCAACCCCATTACAGCGCGATCTGCTACAATGCGGATCTGCTTATAACATGGTCTCAGCATGACTCCCGATTTAAAAACATCTCCAATTTATTTATTTTTTTAGCAGCGAAATGGCCGCCGCACGAGAACTTACCCAGCATCTGCTTCTCTCTCCTCTCTGCAGCTCTTCTCTCCCTGCTTCATCAAGCTAACCATGTGTGCGGCTCACATCTCCAAGTTTTTTTTTTATATAACATTCAATGCTTTATTGCTAATGGACACACGGACACACAGACACACGGACACATGGACACCTCCCCCCTACACTAATAATTTTATCATACTATGCAGGAATCTAACCCATGACCATTCATACACTGGTAGCCTGCTACACCATAGGATTTGTGTGATGTCATTGACTCTATTATCAAACTTAACTTCTATTGCACAGTGTTACGCCGGTGCTGCCCGCAGACCAGACCCATCCCAATTACTGAGGTGGGGACGTATATGTGCATGCACCAACAGCAAAAGGAGCATGTCCGGAGTGTGGTGTTTTAGGCATTGCCAGGCCAGGTGGTGATAGCTATAGCAATACTTGCCGGTTCCGGTAAAGAAGAGTCATAGTCGTTGCCGTTAGCCAAGGTCAGGGATAGGAGAATTCCGGAAGGTCGGTGTCCAAACAGGGGTCGTGAGCCAGAGATTTCCGTCCACCAAGCCGTGTTGTGACCTGAGTGAATGCAGAGAGAAAGTGCCAGAGTAGACATCCGCAAGCGGAGACTATGTCGAGCAATGGGTGAGTGGCAGGACAGGCAATATAAAGTGCGGATGACCAATCAGAAGTGGAGGCAGACATGGAGGAGTGTGTGGAGATGTCTTGGATAGGTCCCCTTGATTGGCAGGCAGGTGAGTAAGTTTGGTCTGAGGAAATAGCCTGTACATCAGTTGGGGGTGTGGTTTCACTGCTAGTGCAGTGAATAAATTATCTTCACCCGGCGCGCGCTGTCCATGCGCGCGCCCGGGACAAATGGCAGCATGAGAGAGAGGCGGCCACAGAGCAGAAGCGGACTGCTGGAGACGGTGGGGAACGCCCAGGGCAGCGGGAGTTGACCGGCCCCGCGAGGGAGACGCACCACGGCAGCAGCAGGAAGTAAAGGAGGTGAAGAGGGGTCGCGCTGTGGGTGCCGTGATCCCCGAATCCTCACAGTACCCCCCCCCCCCTTCTTGGTCGGCCTCAGGACGATCCTCCCATGGTTTGGACGGAAACTTCTTTTGGAAACGTTTGAGAAGTCCGGGTGCGTGAATATCTTTAAGAGGTACCCACGACCTTTCCTCGGGTCCAAAGCCCTTCCAATGGACCAAGAAGTGGACCTTACCTCTCGAAATACGGGAATCTAGTAAATCTTGGACCTCATACTCTTCGTTGCCCTATATGATCACTGGGTCTGGTTTAAGAGTGTGGTCCGGAAAGAGGGAACTGGAGATGAACGGCTTGAGAAGCGAAGTGTGAAAGACATTAGGGATTCTCATGCTTTGAGGTAATTGAAGTCGGAAGGACACCGGGTTTACCTGCTCCATGATAGGAAATGGACCCAGAAACCTAGGTGCCAATTTGGGGGAAGGGGTTTTGAGATGGATATTCTTGGTAGATAGCCAAACCTTGTCCCCAGGTTTGTAGTTGGGTGCAGGTCGGCGATGACGGTCAGCCTGGGTTTTAGATGTCAGGGTGGCCTTTTGAAGTGCCGATTGAATTCTAGACCAAGATTCCTATCGGGGGGAGATGTGTTTCGTCCATGGCTGGTACTCCAGAGGAGATATTAGAAATAGGTAGGCGAGCCGGTTAGAATCCGTAATTAATAAAGAAGGGCGTCTCACGAGTGGACTCGTTCCTGGAGGAATTAAAGGCATACTCAGCCCAGGGAAGTAATTCCGCACAGTCATCCTGAGAGTCAGAGACGAAGCACCTTAAATATTTCTCGAGGGATTGATTAACCCTCTCGGTCTGCCCATTAGATTGAGGGTGATATTCTGAAGAAAAGGAAGAAGAGATGCCCAGTTTTCTGGTGAAAGTCCTCCAGAATCTGGAGACAAATGTATTTATTTATTTATTTATAAAATATTTTACCAGGAAGTAATACATTGAGAGTTACCTCTCGTTTTCAAGTATGTCCTGGGCACAGAGTTAGGACAAATAATACATGGTTACAAATACAGTTACATAAATGAACAGGGTCTACATTATATACAAGACATTGCATGCACAGTTAATGAAAATATATGTTATGGGCGAATGAAACAGTTACAGACAAGATTAAAATGTGAGACAGCCTTAAATTTGAAAGAACTTAAACTGGTGGTGGATGTGAGAGTCTCTGGTTGTTCCAGTTGTGGGGTGCACGGTTAGAGAAGGAGGAGCAAATGGATATTTTGTTGAACCTTGGGACCATGAACAGTCTTTTGGTGTCAGATCTCAGGTGATAGGTGCTGCATGTGGAAGAGGTGAGGAGCTTGTTCAGGTAGCTGGGTAGCTTGCCCATAAAGATTTTAAAGGCAAGACAGGAAAGGTGAACTTTGCGCCTAGACTCTAGTGATGACCAATCTAGTTCTTTGAGCATTTCGCAGTGATGTGTGTTGTAGTTGCATTGGAGAACAAAACGAAAAATTGAATTATAGAGGGCGTCAAGTTTGCTAAGGTGGGTTTGAGGTGTCGTGCCATATACTATGTCTCCATAGTCAATAATTGGCATTAGCATCTGCTGTGCGATACGCTTTCTGACCAGGAGACTTAGGGAGGATTTGTTCCTGTAAAGTACCCCTAGTTTGGCATAGGTCTTGGTTGTCAGGGTATCAATGTGCATTCCGAATGTTAAGTGGGAGGCAAACCATAAGACCAGGTATTTAAAACTAGTGACAGGGGTTAGGGTGGTCTTAGCGTTGGTTCTAATATGGAGCTCAGTCGCTGGAAGCTTTAAGAATTTAGTCTTGGTCCCAAATACCAATGTTACAGTCTTGTCAGTGTTTAAAAACAGTTTGAGAGCCCCGATCAGATATGATGGATGTAGGAATGCCATGGATCCGGAAAATCTCTTTGGAGAAAATATCGGCTAGGGCGGGTGAGGAGGGTAATCCTTTGAGAGGGATGAAATGAGCCATCTTGGAAAACCGATCCACCACTACTAGAATGGTGTTCATGCCATTCGACCTAGGCAATTCGACAATAAAGTCCATGGAAATGTGGGACCAGGGGCGCTCCAGAATGGGTAAAGGTAAAAGAAGACCCTGGGGTTTCTGACGAGGAATCTTATTGCGTGCACATACCGGGCAGGCCCAAGTAAATTCATGAAACTTGGCCATAATGGGCCACCAGAAGGTGCGACGGATGAGATCCAAAGTTTTCTTGAATCCATGATGTCCTGCCGTGCGGGAAGCATGTCCCCAATCGAGTATCTCAGGAATGAACTTGGGCTCTACGTACAAGGTGTCCTTCAGAACCTCTAGACCAGTCGGAAGGTGTCTTTGAGACTTGATGATCTTCTCAAGATTCTTGAATGCAGCGACTGCGAGGATCCTTTGTTTAGGAAGGATGGACTCTGTAGTTTTTTCCGGTCTCTCTTCCGAAGAAGATTGTCTAGAGAGGGCATCCGCCTCAACGTTTTGGGTACTGGGAATGTATGACAAAATAAAATTAAACCTGGAGAAAAATAACGACTAGCGTGCCTGGCGGGGACCTAAGCGGTGGGCATTCTCGATGTACAAAAGGTTTTTTTGGTCCGTGAGAATCGTGAATGACTCTTTTATCCCTTCCAGAAGGTGCCTCCATTCCTAAAGAGCCAATTTGACAGCCAGAAGTTCCCTATTGCCCACATCATAGTTTCTCTCCGCTGGAGAAAACTTCTTAGAGAAGAAACCGCAAGGGTGAAGTTTGTTCTGGGGAGAAAATCTCTGGGATAGGACTGCGCCAGCCTCACAGTCCGAAGCGTCAACCTCTAGGGTGAATGAAAAATTAATGTTCGGATGTCGGAGGATGGGAGCAGAGACGAAAGCTTGTTTCAAAGTTTTGAAAGCCGAGTCTGCCTCGGAAGATCAAGACGAATGGTCAGCTCCTTTTTGGGTCAGTGCCGTGATCGGAGCGATGATGGTGGAAAAGTTGCGAATAAATTTCCGGTAATAGTTAGAGAACCTTAGAAATCGTTGAATAGACTTGAGGGAATCGGGTTGCTGCCAATCCACTACGGCTTTAAGTTTCTCTGGGTCCATGGCCAAGCCTCTGTTGGAGATAATGTACCCAAGAAAAGAGGTGGTAGACTGGTGAAAAAGGCACTTCTCCATGTTGGCAAACAAACGGTTCTCTCAGAGTCGAGAGAGCACAAACTTTGTATGGATGATATGGTCCTGTAGGTTCTTGGAAAAAATAAGAATGTCACCCAGATAAACAATTACAAAACGGTTAAGGACATCCCGAAAGATATCATTGATAGTCCTGAAAAACCGCCGGCACATTGCATAAGCCGAAGGACATCACGAGATATTCGTAGTGGCCGCTACAGGTGTTGAAGGCAGTTTTCCATTTGTCGCCTTCCCGGATGCGAATGAGATTATATGCCCTGCGAAGGTCAAGCTTGGTAAAGAGATTAGTCCCTTTGGAGTCTATCAAAGAGCTCAGAGATGAGTGGGAGTGGATAACGATTTTTTACCGTTATGTGGTTCAGGCCCCGGTAATCTATACACGGTCTGAGAGTCCAATCCTTCTTCTTAATGAAGAAGAATCCAGCCCCCGCAGGGGAATTGGAATGCCGTATAAAGCCCCGCTTCAAATTCTCGCGAATATATTCGTCCATGGCTTCCGTCTCAGGCAAAGAGAGAGGATAGGATTTGGACTTGGGCAAGGTGTATCCAGGTATCAGGTCAATCGGACAGTCGTATGAACGATGAGGGGGTAGTAACTCGGATTGCGACTTACTGAAGACATCTAGAAAATTCACGTATGGGGTCGGTAAATCTCCCTTAGGATTGGATGTGTTAGCCAGCAGTCGAGGCGGGAGTACCGTAGATGGAGAAGATTTCTCTGACTTTGACCTCCAGACAATGGGATTTTGAGATACCCAATCAATGTGCGGGTTGTGCTTCTGTAACCAACGCAGGCCAAAGGTGATCGGTGTACAGGAGCATGGATCACGTCAAAGTCCAAAGTTTCCTTGTGGGAATGAGAAGAAAGGGTGATGGGGCCAGTCTCAAGGAGATATATGCCAGGGTGAGCGGACGATTGTCTATCCTGACCAAGGCAATGGGAGACTTCTTCTTAAAGAGTGGAATCTGGTTCTGTTCAGAGAAGGTCTGGTCCACGAAGTTCCCTCCTGCGCCGGAATCGATAAATGATGCTGTGGAGGTGCGGAAGGTAGGATCATAGAGAGAAACGGGAATGGTCAATCATTTTGGAAGTTCCTTACTGTAAAGGGGACAAGGAGATCTAGCACACAGGGAGAGTCCCTTCATACTCACTGGGCTTGGTCATTTCCCGGACACGGTAGACATTCACGGGTCAGATGATCAGATGATCCGCAATGGTAACACGACCCTCCGGTTGGGCGCAATTGTTGTAAGGGTAGCTGAGGACGCTGGACTCCGAGTTGCATCGGCTCTGCGGCCTCCAGAGCAGGCAGCGGGGAGACAGCAGGTCCCGTGGTAGTAGAGAACCTGGAAAAAGGGGCACGGAAGGGCGTAGACCGGGGTAGCTAGCGCTGAGCGCGGCGTACCTGAAGACGCTGATCCATACGAATGGCTTGAGAGATAAGGTCCTCCAGAACTCCTGGCCTGGGTTGTGAAGCAAGTTCATCCTTCACAGAATCCGATAAGCCTTGCCAGAAGACAGAGACTAAAGCCTCCTGATCCCATCGTATCTCAGCTGCTATGGTCCTGAACTCCAAGGCATATTGGGCCACAGGCCGACGTCCCTGTAAAAGCTGAAGCAGGGAGTCGGAATTCATTTCTTGGCATGCAGGGGTATCGAAGACCTGTCGAAAGTCTTGTCTAAAGGCTGCGTAATCTCGGGTGATCTCGGGACGCAGTTCCCAAATCGGGGAGGCCCATGCCAGCGCTTTACCTGTGAGTAGGCTGTAGACATAAGCCACCTTCTTACTACCAGTGGAATACTGTTGCGGGGCCATCTCGTACTGGATCTCGCATTGGTTGAGGAAACCACGACAGGCATGTGGATCCCCTGTATACGGCTTCGGGGCCGAAATCTTCGGCCCTGGGGACGAGATGGATACCGGTTCTGTCTACGCTGGTGGTGCAGCCACAGGTGGTGCCTGAAGAGTAATGTCCTGTACCTGTTGGGTGAGGAGAGCCACTGGATCCGTTAAGGCCTGGATTTGTTGATACATGGCCGTCATCATTGATGCCAGATCAGTCTGTCTGCGTCTTGTGGGCTCGACATAATGTTACGCCGGGGCTGCCCGCAGACCAGACCCGTCCCAATTACTGAGGTGGGGATGTATATATGTGCACGCACCCGCAGCAAAAGGAGTGTGTCCAGAGTGTGGTGTTTTAGGCGTTGCCAGGCCAGGTGGTGATAGCTATAGCAATACTTGCCGGTTACGGTAAAGAAGAGTCATAGTCGTTGCCGTTAGCCAAGGTCAGTGATAGGAGAATTCTGGAAGGTCGGTGTCCAAACAGGGGTCGTGAGTCAGAGATTGCCGTCCGACAAGCCGAGTTGTGACCTGAGTGAATGAAGAGAGAAAGTGCCAGTGTAGACATCCACAAGCAGAGATTATGTTGAGCAATTAGTGAGTGGCAGGACAGGCAATATAAAGTGCGGCTGACCAATCAGAAGTGGGGGCAGACGTGGAGGAGTGCGTGGAGCTGTCTTGGATAGGTCCCCTTGATTGGCAGGCAGGTGAGTAAGTTTGGTCTGGGGAAATAGCCTGTACGTCAGTTGGGGGCGTGGTTTTACTGCTAGTGCAGTGAATAAATTATCTTCACTCGGAGCACGCTGTCCACGCGCGCCCGGGACAAATGGCAGCCACATGAGAAATAGGCAGCCGCGGAGCAGAGGCAGACCGCCGGAGATGGCGGGGAACCCCCAGGGCAGCGGGAGATGACCGGCGTGAGCGAGGGGGACACACCACGGCAGTAGCAGGAGGTAAAGAAGGTGAGGAGGGGTCGTGCTGTGAGCGTCGCGATCCCCGAATCCTCACACACAGTACTGCCTTTCAGCAGTGACAGACAGTACTGTGCAGGTTCAGAGAACAGCAGACTGACAGATCTTCAGACTGGGAAGGAGAAGGACCAGAGTTCAAGATCCACCAGGGACATCCATGACATTACTCCCCCTGTAAAGAAGCGTTCTCCGGACAATCCACTGGTTTAGCAGGATATCATCTATGAAAGGCCTTGACAAGTTGTGGAGCATGGATCTTTCTTCAGGCCTTTATCCCTCTCCTTCATTGGACCAGGTACTGGAACCCTCAAGGCAAACTCTACGTTGGTGTAAACAAGAATAGTTGCATGTCTGTTTTGTTCTTTCTGTCTGGTCATTTGACTGAGAGTGAAAACCAGAGGATAGATTCAGGTTGGTTCACAGGGTGGAACAGAAATTTCTCTAGAATGTGGGCTTTAAATGTCCCCGCAGTCACATATGACTTCACCTGGAAACCTATGAAGGTGGATGACTTCTTTAATTATTAGTTTTACTGTCTTGTCTGCTGTGGGGAGACCATTGGTGGTGATAAAGTGACTAATTTTTGTGACATGTTCTAACACTACCAGGATAGTATCTTATCCTAGGGATGGGGGTAATTCAACAATGAAGTCCATTGATATGGATCCCCAATGGCATGTAGGTACAGGAAGTGGCTGTAGTAATTCCTGAGGGAAGACAAAATGGGTCTTGTTCCTAAAACAGGTCTCACAAGACAGAACAAATTTCGGTACATCTTGCTGAAATTTGTGCCAGCAAAAGTGGTATCCTGTGTGTTTTGAACACACAGATGGCCGGGAGGTTTAGATTCATGCATAAGTTGTACAACTTCTAATCTTAGGCATTCTGGAACAAACAGGCAGTTTTGGAAGGTCCAGAGGCCATTTAGCAAAATTAAATTGATGTCCCTTGGAAGTCTGTATATGAATGATTTGTGGGAATAGGCTCCCTTAATATGTGAGAGAAGGTCAAAAAAAAAAAAAGTGACACCAAGGAAATGTTTATTGGGCAGAATGGCTTCCTCATGTTCAAAACTTAAAGAGGAGTTAGGGGAAGCAGTTGCTTTCCCATCCTTAGAACCAGGGCGATATGAAATCAAGAAATTGAATCATGAATACAATAGCGCCCACGGGATTGCAGGGCAGACAGTCTTTTTTCTGACTGATTAAACTCCAAGTTCTGATGATCAATTAGGCTAAGGCCCCGCTCCCTCAGTCAGCGCGCCTGACAAACACAGACCGCGATATGCAGTCTGTAGGGAGCGGGAGCCGGATCGGGAGGGGGGTGGGAGTGGGAGGGGGAGGCGTGGTTTGAGCGGAGGGACCCGCTACTCCCCCCCTTCCTCCACGGGCTCGGGCTGCAGGAGGGAGCTGCTGCGGGCTGCTGTAAGGTAAGCAGCTCCCTCCCCCTTCTGCCACAAATGCCACAAACGACACACAAACACACACACACAACCTTGTGTAGGAAGCTGCCTGATGACAGCTCCCGCTCCCGCCCCCGCCGCTGATTGGCTCATCAGTGCACCACGTGACGCCTCACCGCTCGGGATCACAATTTTCTTGCATCCCCTGGCGGCTGACGCGTCACAGCGCGCAGTGAGCCAGCAGCGAGTGGGGACTGGGACCTGCTCGGGAGGATTCCCCTGCTGGTGGAGAAACGCTCACGCGGCCTCCCGCGCCGCTGGGCGCAGCAGGTTCCAGCCCTAAGAATGGTAAGTGGTTGAGTTCCTCCTTCTAAGAAGTGTTTCCATTCAAAAAAGAACTTAATGTCCAAGAGTTCTTTGTTCCCAATGTCATAGTTCTTCTCTGCTGATAACATTTGATAAGAATCAAATGTGCAAGGGTGAAGGAGCATCTTTGGTCCAATCCTTTGAGAAAGGATAGCTCAGATTGCAGAGTCAGAAGCATCAACTTCCACAATGAATGGAAGTTCAGGTGTTGAATGAATGAGGAAAGGAGCAGAAGTAAAGAGAGCCTTCAATCACTGAAAATCTGAATTAGTTTCTGGTGACCACTCAAAAGAACACATTTTCAGGTGAGTTGGGTAACGGGAGAAATTAGACCAGAGACATAATTATTGAAACTTCTTTAGAGTAAGAATTTGGCAAAGCCAAAAAACCTCTGCACGTCTTTCCCATTCTTTGGAATTGGCCATTACACAATTACCTACATTTTACATGGATCAATACTCAACCCTTCAGATGATGTAAGCGATAAATTATATACAGGTTTTTTCAAACTCACATTTCTCTAGTTTTATGTATAAGTATTATATACAGTAAGTGTTTCTGTGTTGGCTGTTTTGAGTGGGGTTGCTGAGGGAATTACATAGGGGTTAATCAGGTTTCCACTCCTACCTCAGGGCACCACATTTAGACAACAGTTGATACAAATGTTATAAAGTTACAGTATTGTGTATGTACATTTTCTATTCATGTACATCATCTCTCCTTTAATAATTGACAACTTCTCCTAGATCAGTACTTTCACACATTTCAAGTTATAATAGAGCAACTGTTCTGTGATCTTCATGACATGTTGTTTCACTACCAACTGATTACATTCACAATGTATTTCATATTTTTTTACATTTATAAAAGTGTTATTGCATGCTGAATTTCCTTACAAAAGAACAAAATTAAAAGAACTATATTTATTTCCAGAAGGTTGAATTCATGGGAGCTGTTTGGTTGATCAATTGGTTACCTAGCTCCTGTTGTCATTTTGATCTTACAATCCATTTTCAAATATACTACAGTACTGTGAAAAAAAAAAGAATTATACCATATTACCCTCATAATAAAAACTTTTGTGTAAGCTATTTGATAAATAAAATGTACAGTATAATGAATCTGGGTTGCAATGTACAGTATTTAATAACAATGTAATGTAATAATGGCACTGATTAAAGGGCAAAGTTTAGTCATCCAGATAAAAATATAGATCATGGAGGAAATTTGGGTTATCGCACATTAGTCCCTTGTTTAGTATCATACAAGTCAGTGACCGCTAATGTAGGATTGCGGTGTAATAACCTGTCTAAGAACTTTGTGAATACAAGAGTATAAATAGATTTGAAATAACTGGGCCATTTAGTATCATACTGTATGTTGTTATTGCAATAACATTAAATCACTGTACCATGTCATTAGGATGTGTTTAATACCTTTACAAATTTGGATCCGAAACCCTAAGTGTGAAAAAAATCACAAGATATCAGTACAGCTTTCATTATAGGATAATTTGGTGAATTTCTATAGCTATAGGTATAGTATAGAATACAGATGCATTCCAAATTCTCAGATCTTTTTCTCAGTTCCTAAGCAGTTTTTAGGATATCACAATTAAAAAGGACCATCATTTTGTTTTCATAGTAATATGTCTTCAAAAAGAAAGCCCTGGACTTGCATGGGGAGGGGTGGCATGACTTGAACAGAGGGGTTCCCCTCTTAAGGAGCTGTGAGGTAAATCTAGGAATGTTTTTTTTAGAAGGGTATTTAAGAAAGGGAAGGATCTCACCTCCCTCTTTCTTCAAGTATCTGTTGAAATGAAGTTCCCTGCTGGAGTATCCTGGCATCCTTATCCTGTAGTAATGGCTGCGCAGCGCAGAGGAAGATGGATGAGATCGGAATGGCCCAGCGAAGAAGACGGAGGTCAAGAATCACAGATATAGGAGCTGCAGGAAGCAAGTATAGTCTTGAGTGGCTGCCGGTCAGAGTATTCAGAAGTGACACAGGGTTCTTGGCCATGGGTTGCCTGCCAGCCATGATGAGGTGAGGCACCGGAGTTGGATGATGGTTGGGCAGGTTCTGGCGGTGGTGTGGTCCCAGTGGCAGAACGGTTCTCAATGGAGGCCTGCAGGAACTTGGGCCCAGTGCGGTGAGCATGTGGAGAGTGGTGAGGAGCAGAGCAAGGGGCAGAGCAAGGGACAGAAAAAAAGGAGTGAATCAGTGCATTACTAATTTCTTATAAACTAATTTACTATGCCAAATTTGTGACATTTTGGCCGATGCAAAGTCCTTGCTCAAGTATTAATGGCATTAACACTTGAGAAAGGCCGTTGCACTGATTCACTTCTTTTTTTCTGCAATCACTGGATTACTAAACACACAGATAGTTACAAACAGACGAAACAGAAGGTTCCCCCTTGAATGCAATCGGGTCGATAGGTGAGAATGATATGGTAGATATATTAAAAACCTTTAATCACACATTTAGTCATAAAATAGTACTTGTAGAGAAGGGCATGGTACAAGAAGTCCAGGGCCAGCCCTTAATGACACACCAAAGTATCTTCCTAAACAATTAAACATGGAAGATAATACAAAGTATAATTCATCAACAAACTGTGGGCCAAATTGCAAAAGAATTCACATACAAAAGCCTTCAGAATAGAGTACTCGTCCCAGAGACAGATGCCCTTAATACTGAATAATCAACAGTCTACAGGTGTTGAAGGCTGCTGATACTGGATCTGAAGGGGTGAAAAACTTAAAGCAATAAAGTAAAAAAATACATAGACCTACATAGTATCAATGGCCCAAGCAAGGATGTAAATCAAAACGAAAATAAATGAAAATCACAAAAATGTCTGCAAGAAAAAGTACATTGGAAAAACTAAACGACAACTTAGGCACAGGATACTTGAACATCTTGGCGACATTCGCAATCATCGCGATACTCCCGTTGCCAACCATGTCCATAACCAACATCAAGGTACCCCTATAGCTCTGTATTTCGTGGGTATCGAGGCTGTGTCAAACAATAACAGAGGAGGAGACTGGGATAATGAGATCCTCAAGCGTGAGTCTCGTTGGATTTACACTTTGGGTACTCTTACGCCCTAGGGACTCAATGAGGAATTTCTCTTCTCTCCCTTCATTTGACACCCCTTCATAGGAGTCTCGCTGCGTTCTCTTCATGGGAGTAGTTAGACTATTCTAGTTATTAGCCTACTGTTAGTCCCGTTTAGTCATCAGACTTTCTATAAGTAGCTAATTTCATTTTATCCCACTGCTGGGGAGCACTATGCAACCCACTGATTCTACTTGCTCTATTGGTAGCACTGTTCCTTGCACGTCAGCAGGTGAGGTAGGTGTTTATTCAATTTCTGCTTTATATGCAGTTTGGTGAGAAGAGAGTACTGTTAGGGGTATACCATCTTTTGCACTCTCCTTTTTTGAGCCCTATTACTGGCTATGGGTGTATTTATACTTATCTGCCATCAGCATCCACGGTGTGTGATCTCACTAGCTGCATTAATATTATCTGTGAGGACCCTTCTAATTTACCATCATATGATTACCACTTAAACTTGTTAGTCATGTGTCTGTGACTCACTAACCATTTACTAAGCTACCAGGCACACTATCTATGTGGACCTCTCCAGCCTGCTTTTGTACGCCTACCTTTTCTAACAGTGACTCGTGTGTCTGCGACTCACTAACATGCATACATCTAGCCATTGCAACAGGCAGCCTTGCCGGCAACATAGGGTTAACATTTCCCCGATGGTTGCCATGACGACCAAACGCTACTTAATGTGCATGCTACTCACGTGCCTCTACCTTTGAGAAAGCGCGAACACGCGCGAAACGTGCGTCAGGTGACCGGAACGGCATGACGTCACTATGCTGAATGGACGCTACTCACACACGTGTTAATGTTTCTGCGGGGACAGCCGCCGCAACTGTACCAGAGATTGTCTCTGCTGCCCGGCAGCTGCTCCATACTATCCTGCCTTCACTCCCCCTGACTGTTGGACCAAGTGGAACGGCTTGAGATGGGCACTGCACTTTAAGCTAAGTATATCCTCTTACCTGTCATCCCGTGTGATCTCCCCACGGACACTGTGTGTCACTATGCCTGGTAGAGGCACTATGCCCTTATACTGATACATTAGTAACCGTTCCAATGCGGGACTGGGTAATATTGTGATACTCTATACTTATATGGGGCACTACTATGCAGTCCTTATTGAGTTGGGGGTACCATTTGTCACCCTAGTAGGCAGTATTATCTGTCTTATTCGCTATGAGACTCTTTGTCTAACGGTTTTGGGTAAGGAGATTATGTGTGATTTTTTGTGTAACAGATCATTGTGTTGCAGAGGCCTAACTGGATACGGTCATTGAACCATGCCTCAGGGCATTTAACAATGCACATTTTGTGCCTGCCCTTCTCATAAATCCACAACTACATGCCAGGTATCTCCTCCTCACTCATAAGTACGTTTACTAATTACAAACGTCAGATATTTTGCATGAAGCTCATCATTTATATGATTTTGATTTTTGTTGTACATACTATTGTGTTTCAGAGGGCATAATTGGATACGGTCACTGTACCATGCCTCAGGTCATTAATATCGCACATTTTGTGCTTTCCCTCCACAGAAATCTACATCTATACATAAGGAAGTCTGTCCCCACTTTTAGTATGTTTATTTATAACGTCACGCATGTGTTAGTATGTTCACCTCATATACCGTTCATTTTTTTTAATTATTATTATTTTTGTGATTTTCATGTCTTTTCATTTTGATTTACATCCTTGCTTGGGCCATTGATACTATGTAGGTCTATGTATTTTTTTACTTTATTGCTTTAAGTTTTTTACCCCTTCAGATCCAGTTTCAGCAGCCTTCAACACCTGTAGACTGTTGATTAATCAGTATTAAGGGCATCTGTCTCTGGGACAAGTACCCTGTTCTGAAGGCTTTTGTATGTGAATTCTTTTGCAATTTGGCCCACAGTTTGTTGATGAATTATACTTTGTATTATCTTCCATGTTTAATTGTTTAGGAAGATACTTTGGTGTGTCATTAAGGGCTGGCCCTTGACGTCTTGTACCATGCCCTTCTCTACAAGTACTATTTTATGACTACATGTGTGATTAAAGGTTTTTAATATATCTACCATATCATTCTCACCTATCGACCCGAGTGCATTCAAGGGGGAACCTTCTGTTTCGTCTGTTTGTAACTACTATTGTTCCCTTTTGCACCGGTGTACGACCTTCTTGACTTGTCCATTATTGATTTATTATACTTCAGCTGATGCAGGAGCTTTCCCTTTTCTCTTCCCTTTCCCTTCCAGATTTCTAAACACACAGATACCCAGCAAGCTCTCAGAAACCCCCCAACATTACCACAAAATATATGTGTCAAAAGGAGTGCTACTGGGCGTGGCTAATTGTATAATACAAGAAACAAAGAAGTCCAGAGCAACATCCAATGTGACATAAATACACAGTGAAAGACCTATACATCTCTTGAAAAAGGGTCATTTAGTTAACCCTTTGGCCAAAGCATATAAACCTGTGAGCCACTTTCAAGGCATGACCATAATATCGCTGGTCCTAACACTAACTGATTAAAATTCTTATTTACCTCTATAATTAGAGGAAGGATGGTCCTGGCATTGAACCTGTCGCATCCAGCTGCATGAAAAGAATTGTATGTTTGTGATGGTGCTCAAGAGTGCTGGGACTGTATTGAAGGAAGGGAGAATTATCTGGGTAATAACAGTTATAGTCTCAGTACTGTGCCTTTAAATCGGCTTCCTAGTGAGGTACCCTGAAGGTTGGAGTGAGTTGCCAATAGACAGCCCCCTCTTTCCTCATTGGGTATCCCCCGGTATAGTACTCACTGTTTTCAATATTCCTTCCTTCCCAGTCTCCCTTCCAAAGCGTGCAGCTGTATTGAGTGTAAATCCAAAGCAAGGGTGTGCAGCGCACAGCAGTAGAGAGGAGCAGGTCTTAGCAATAAAAGTCCTTTATTAACAAATCATCATGTGGGACAACAGCAAACCTTCAACGCGTTTCGTTCAAAGGAACTTTATCAAGAAGTGATGAAAAGAATACCTGCTTACTTGGACAATGGAAAGGGGTGAGCTTTAAACCATGGGTGGGAGGAAGCACTAACCTCCAAAACAGCTGAGACCAGCTGGACTAAGTTAACAAACACACAGATACCCAGCAAGCTCTCAGAAACCCCCCAACATTACCATAAAATATATATATATATATATAAGTGTCAAAAGGAGTGCTACTGGGCATGGCTAATTGTATAAAACAAGAAACAAAGAAGTCCAGAGCAACATCCAATGTGACAAAAATACCACCGTCGTGGCTGTTGCAAAATGAGGAACACATTTGTTTTTCGCTCTGGCTAGTTCTTGTGCTGGTTTATTCAACAGAAAAAGCCAGGGGTCCATGGGAATTTTGCCCAAAATCCTCTGTAGCCAATTTCAAATTTCCTCCCTTAAAGGGGCTAATCGAGGGCAGGACCACAGCATATGTATCAAGTCTGTTGGCTCTCTGCATTGCTTTGGACACAAGGGGGAGTAACCCGGAACACATTTTGAGAGTTTTACTGGGGTGAGATACCACCTCATTAGTACCTTATATGCATTCTCCTTCAAAGTCGAACATATAGATCTTTTGGGCGCTGCCTTGAATATCTCGCTCCACTCCTCGTCACTAGGGATATCTAAGTCTTATTCCCATTGGAACATGAACTTACATTTTTTTGCGTACTCTTTACCAGAACCAACTACCTCTCTGTACATTCTAGATATTAGTCCCCGTGTGTCGTTGCCCAACACACAGAGCGTTTCAAAATTTGTCAGCTGTAGATGTGTAGAGTATTTGGTATAAAATGCCCGGATTTGGAGGTATCTAAAAAATTCTGTTAGTAATGTCCTTTTCTGACTTAATTTGCTCGAATGTTTTGATGGTGATTCTGCCCTCCAAATCCTTCAGTCTCCCAACCCCCTGCTGTCTCCATATCCTGACATTTTTACTAGCTAGCCCCAGAGCAAAGTTAGGGAATGTCTCAAAGTCAGTGAGCATCTAAATTTGGCAGCCTCTCAGATTGCGAGTGAATTGAACATTGAGGAAAGCGGTTTGTTTATTGCCTTAAGCCTACTTTTGGGATACCAGATTAAATTGCACAGCTCCATGGGAGCACACATTTCACTCTCCAATGTCACCCATCTCGCATGCCCCGATCTGTGTGCAACTGTACAATTTTAAATAGTTGATCCGCTTTGCAATATGATAGCAAGCAAGGTACCGCCAGCCCACCTCCCAACATAGGTCTTTGTAGAATTTTTCGCTTTAATTCACGGTTTCTTATTTTTTCAAATACATTTTGAGATCCTAGATTGTATGTCTACAATGTCCACATTAACTATTGGGATTGGAAGAGCCTAAAACAAGTATAAAATATGAGGCAAGATGTTCATATTAACGCTGTAGATTATTCCAAACCATGAGATATTGTACGCGGACCACTCTCCCAAATCTCATCTCAGGGACTGTAAGAGTCTAGGGTAATTCGCCTTGTATAGTGATTTTACGTTTTCTGTGATATTTATCCCCAGGTATTTGATTGCTCTGGGCTGCCAATTGAAGTTGAAGTTGAGCGCTATTCATTTTTCCATGTCCTTTGACATTTTTATGCTTAAGGTTTCTGATTTGGACTGGTTCATTTTAAATCCCAACACCCTATTAAATTTCCCCAGCAGCCTGAACAGGTTGGGTAGAGAGGTGATAGGTCGTGACAATGACAGAATTACATCATCTGTGTATAATGCCACTTTGTGGGATTGGGACTGAATTTGAATTCCTGTTATGTCCTGATTGCTCCTGATTTGTGTGGCCAGTGGCTTCATGCATATGGCAAACAACAGGGGCGAGAGCGAGCCGCCCGTCTCGTGCCACTCTTAATTCTAAACAGCTCTGAGGGAAAGCCTTGATGTATGACTCTCGCTAACGGATTAGTGTAGTGGATTAGTGTATAATGTTTTGATTGCCCTTAGTATTCTCCCCCCAAAACCAAAGGCCCCAAGCGCTTAACACTAACCCTGGGATTTTGTTGGCATTTGTAAACTCAATTATGTCTATGATTCTTCTTGTATTATCGGCCGCTTGTCTATCTCTAATAAATCCAACTTGATCCGGGTGAATCCGGGTGAATCAGCGTAGACAGAATAGAGCTTAATCTGATAGCCAGTAATTTTTAATAGATTTTGATATCTGAGTTTATTAATGATATCAGCCTGTAATTTTGACAATTTGTGGGGCCTTTGCCTTGCTTATGAATTAACGAGATGGACTCTTGGAGCATCTGATCCGGGAACGGAACCCCTGCCAGGACTGAATTGAACATCCGTAACATATAGGGTCTAGGATCCCAATAAAAATGTTGTAGTATAGGTTCGAGAACGCAGCCGGGCCTGGCGTTTTAGAAGATTTAAGATTTTTAACTACTTGCACCAACTCTTCTAGGGTCAAATCTCTTTGTAGGAACTCTCGCTCCAACCCATCCAGCCTAGGCAAGGTCAAGTTAGCCAAGAAGCTCTCTAGTGCTTTACTCATGTTAGCGTTATTATGCATCACCTTCTCCCCGTTGTAAAGTTTTCTTAATATGTTTTAAACTCTTCCACAATGATTTTAGGGATGTATGTCAGGTCTTCTCCTGTATGTCCTAATAAAGTGAATATTATAATTTGTGTGCCTACTGCGCATTTTGTTAGCTATCAGGGAATCTGGCCTGTTTGCTTTTTCGAAAAAAAATCCTCTTTGACCAACTCAGCAACTTCTCAACCTGGGAGGTGAGGAGCATGTTGAGTTCAGTTCTGACGTCTTTTAGCTCTTTCAAGGTATCATCTCTACAATTTCTGCTATGTAGGATAGAGAGCTTGTGTACAGTAGCTTCGCTTTTAATTGGTTTAATTTTGTATCTCTTTTCTTTTTACTACCAGCTGCTATTTTAATTAATGTGCCTCTAAGGGTAGCTTTGTGAGCCTCCCATAAGGTTGAATGGGAGTTCACGCTATCTCTATTAATCCTAAAAAAATTGTCCCAATTCTGCCTTAATAATTTGGGTTATATCTGGGATCTTTATAATTGACTCATTAAGTTTCCAGTTTGCTCCTGGCCTGTCTAGTTTAATTTGTGAGCACCGTAGCTCATGGGTGCATGATCTGACCATGAAATATCATGGATCCTAGAGTAGGCAATCTTAAGAACCAGTCTATTGGATACCAAGAAGTAGTCGATTCTGCTGTTACTGATGTGCGGGTGAGAGTAAAAAGTGAAAGCCAAGTGCATTTGATTTAGGATCAGGAGATTAAAGATGGACTAGGCGGGAATAGGTAATTTAAAAAAAGCAAAAGAAGCGCTAAATCTAGTGCATTATTTAATGTACAAAAGTTAAAACAAATACGAGGTAGCACACTCACAAACAGCCTTGTCAAAATCACATTGCTAAGTAAAATACTTAATGAAAAGCTGTCCTCTGGAGGGTAAGTTACACAGGAACGTCACGTATGTTCTGAAGGTGCTGCATCCTGCATCTGTTTCTGGCATCAGGTATCAGCAGCAATCAAGCCTCAAGGTGTAGTCACAAACGTCTCAGTTAGCTGGAAAGTCTCCACCTGAATATCCTCTCTCACAGGACCATAAGAAAGGACAAGTCCATTGCTTATTTCGGTGATAGTACACTTGTGTCATGCTGTGCTCACCACAAACAAGACGAGGCCCAGGGACTGAGGTAGGAATAGCTATATAACGCCACTGGCAGGCATGGGGGCAAGTATGGAGAGGAGATAACAAGAGATCGCTGGGTCTGGGGGCAGAGAGGTCAGGATCATCATTCTACTTGCCAATGTCAGTGCAAGAGAGATCCGGAACATAAAGGGTACTAGTAGCCGAGGATGGAGCTGGAGATGGTAGAGTGGTCGTAGTACAGATGCGAGGTCAGGGTAGGAGAGTAGCGGAGGGTCAGAGAAAGCCAAGGTTAGTAGTCCGGAGATCAGGTAGTCCTAAAATAAGCTGGGTCAGGACACAGGTAGGTAACAGCAGGACAAGACAGGACGTCTGGAACACAGAAGAGGTAAGCACAGGGAACAATAATCTATGCTCAGCAAAAGTGCCAGTGACACAGCTGAGCATAAATAGGCAGAAGGAACCAATCCCCTGGTGGGGTGGAGTGGAGTTGCGGTCTCCTCGGAGGCAGCGATAGGCTGGAAGTGAAAGCCAGGTGAAGGTGGTATGGGCTAATGACCTGTTGCCACGGAGCTTGGGTGCGTCGGGCATGCATCACATGCGTGTGCCGTGTGCTGATGTGTGGCGCGACCTGGGGGCGGAGTCGTGGGAGAAGTCCCGTTGGAAGCAGCTCCGTGCATGTGCGGGGTTAGTGCGGGAGTGCGCGTGGAACAACACCATTCTGGACTTCTCACACCTTCATAGAATTGGGCATTTTTCCTTTTTTAGGGGCCATGCACATTAACGAAATAGTGATTGCCTCAAAACAGTGTGTAGGGGGGTTGCAGAACAAGATTGTGGTATGGGACGCCGGATCCATGTGATTTAGGACCGGGAAATAAAAATGAACCAGATGGAAATAGGTAATGGGGTACACGGAGGGTTAGAAAGCAGTGTTATCTGTCCAGTAAGGCAGGTGAGGAAGTACTTGCAGTGTAAGCTCCATGGTGGTGCCCCTTTCTTTTTTAATACATGAAGATGAGGCTGCATTGTCCACGTTTCAGTTCGTACAGGTTTTGAAAAAATATGCAGCCGTTGTAAGTTTTGGGAAATTTATAATAAGGTCCCACTTCCTCAGGATTGGGGTGACATCCAAAGCTGCTTGGTTATTCTTAGGGGAGGCATCTATTACAGAATTGGCTATGTGGTCATCAGGGCATTTAAAAGGTTATGTTAAACCCTGTGTAAACTGTTATGAAAATTAATGGTTGATTTTGGTTATCTGTGTTTTGTTCAGGTTTGTGGGGATTCATATGTTCATTGGGCAGTGAAGTGAGCAGAGCATAGACCAGGAGGGATGCAGTTGGTATAAGGACAGACTTGGTCAGAATGCTGTGGGTTGGCAATAGGGGCATGAGTTAGGATCAGATGCTTCTGAAATATTGAATAGGGAGATGGGAAGGGCCCCTCCTTACATAGTATTGCTGCATGTGGGGAGGAATGATTTGGCATTGGTCAACTCATTGGATTTAATGCGGAACATGCAGAGGGACATATCGCAATTAGTAGTGAAATTCAGACCTATGTTGTTGATATGGTCACATACTGTATGATGCAATGGTGATGGCGGCTATCTTTATGAAGTTAGGAGGTATTGCAGTTGGGCATGTATACTAAGAGGGGGGACTAAAGGCTATTTCAGAGATGATGGGGTTCATCTATCCGATATTGTGAATGATATCCAGATTTTGGCATGGCAGGGTGCACTGTATAAGGCCGTGAGGCTGGTGGCAGCTCTCAAGACCAGTTTAAAGGCCAGTTATATGACCTTGGTGATGGCATGAGTAGTGTTTACTTCGGGGTGGGGGACTCAGTCAGTATTGGCTCCAGGTGGTGACGGTGGTTACCTTCCATATGGCTTTGTGCCATGCAGTCTGAGGTGCCAAATGGTGAAGTGAGCATGAGCTGAGGGTATCCCTTGGTAGATGGTTGTGTAGCAATCTGTCTGGGTCTCTTGACGGGATATTTATCATGTTGTGTTAATTGTTGTTGTTATAATAAAGCTGTGACAGTTTTTTCCTCCCAAGAAGTTGTTTTGTGTGGTTATTTAGAATATAGGGGAGGGATCCATCTCGAGGCATGGGTAAGTCATAAAAAATATAGGACCTTTTAAAAGAAATACAGTGTGTTCTTTTTCAAATGCTGCTCAGACATCACCAAAGTTATAATACAATTTATCTTACATAATTTTTAAGTTGATTAGCCAACAAAATAATTTTTTATGCTGTTTCACACAGCAACAAGTACAGGCGATACAATTAAGCAAAACCATTCAGCCATGTATCACCTTCTGTACAATTTTTAATAGAGGTCTCACCATGTCAACAGCTGTCCAATTTTAGACTTTGACCAAAAACCCGGGCAAAGCAAAATTTTAAATATCACAAAGTATTCTAATTTTGATTGTAAGATGGCTGGAGGAAGTTCTTCTCTACTTATTATACCATTACAATTTTTGATAATTAGATTTTTTTATGTTATATTATTTTTTTAATGTTCTCTTCCATTGTATAACACTGTAGAATATGTTGGGGTCTTATGATAATGATAAAATGTAACAAGGATTAGTCCACATTGTACTTCACTATTTATGTTGGTTCCATATTATGGATGATAGTAATAACTCTGAACTCTGAGTTGATAGTATGTTTATCTATAAGTGTGGACACCCTCAGTTTCAGTGACATAAATTAGATTTTCAGGAAATCACAATATCTATTAACGCAGTATACAAAACCATTTTTACAGTTGTGTGGCATGCAGGCAAAATAAATATTAATGTAAAAAAAATGTACAGGCATACCCCGCATTAACATACGCAATAGGACCGGAGCATGTATGTAAAGCGAAAATGTACTTAAAGTGAAGCACTACCTTTTCCCCACTTATTGATGCATGTACTGTACTGCAATCGTTATATACATGCATAACTGATGTAAATAACGCATTTGTAACAGGCTCTATAGTCTCCCTGTTTGCGCACAGCTTCGGTACAGGTAGGGAGCCGGTATTGCTGTTCAGGACGTGATGACAGGCGCATGCGTGAGCTGCCGTTTGCCTTTTGGGCGATATGTACTTACTCGCGAGTGTACTTAAAGTGAGTGTACTTAAAGCGGGGAATGCCTGTATATGCTTAGTGAAATTGGCCTTTTTTAAAGCAGCATTCCCAGCTTCTTGATTTTTTTTATATTTATTAATGTATATGGGAGCAGGAATGGGTGGAACTATCAAAATCAGTTTCCCAAAATTTTCTGGGCTTTCCATTCAAAATCTGTTCCACGGTGTAAAATCCGTTGACGGATTGTTCCATTTCAATCCATACGGATTAATCCAAAACCGCCATTAGATACAATACAGACAGATTTTTAAGAATCCAATCAGTGGATTCCCCAATTAGTTGGTGAATTGTTAAAATCCACGCACGAATGAGAGAGAAAGAAAGAGAAAGAGAAAGAGAGAGAGAGAGAGAGAGAGAGAGAGAGACTCGCTCAAGCGCACTAACACTACCTTCAAATTCAAACCCAATTTACCTGTATTGCTCTCACAAACTTCCAACACTGATCCATTATGGCACGGCGTCCCATACAACTTCAACACTACACTGACAGTCACCACTAACTTCTTTACATCTCCACATTTTGGAAGGTGTTTCTTTCACGCATGCGCATAAGAAGTAACCCGGGCCAGCCGAGCTTCACTCTTGTGCATGCACAGTTGTTAGATGTTTCTTTCACGCATGCACATAGACCAGCAGAAGTAATCCGGGCCGGCCGAGCATGTGCAGACCATTAATATACTTTCTGCGCATGCGCTGCCTCTCCTCTTCTCTAGCGCATGCACACACACACCCTTTTAATTTAAAGTGTCATGTGTTTAATGCGTGAAAAAAAATCCTCCTTTTTCAATAAAAGATTTTATCTAGCTGGTTGAACTAACTGGTGTTATGAATTCATCAGTATTTCTCCATGGGACCCCTAATCCAGAAATCTATTGTATACTGGTGGATTTTTGCTTCAACTCAAGTACTGCAACTTTGAATTTACAGAAGCATTCTATATTAATAAATCAGACTGCATTTTTAAATAATTATCATTCCTATTTTAAGAGATCTAAGATATAATCCGATCTAATCTTTTCCACTAAGCCTCCTTTCCCTATTGTCTTATTCAAATATAGATGCAGATGTATGAATAGAAAATCTATAATTACAGCGTTAGACCATTTATTTTAATATGAAATCTCCATTGATACATTTTGAAATATGAGAAGCACCTTAAAGATATACTTAGCTTCGTAACAACACATTACATTAAAGTGAAAGCACTTTAGCCATGAAGCACATTATTTTTTTTTTTTTTTGCTTAACTACAGGGCCCAGGATCTTAAAGTGTAACATAACCACAAATATCAAAGAGATTACATGATAAAATGCAGTTTGTTAGAAAATCAAAATGAATATAAGATTTAAGGATCCCAGCAAAAAAAATAAAAAATTACATAGCAAACACCAGGATATTTGAATCATACAGTACTGTATGTAATGACCTTAATGAAAAATAGAAAAGTTAGGTACAGGTAACGCAAGGAAATATATTTTGCAATAGATACATGGGATAGTACATACTATTGTTTTGCTTCTAGAGTGGTCTCCAACACGTTGAATGTATAAAAGTATAATTGATTGTGTGCTTCTACCCAACATGTTCAAGTCAAAGACAAAGAACATGGAATAGAATACTGCACATTTCAATGTGACGACATGCAACAGTTACGGAGCTAATAGTACTTTTGTTGTCAAGAGTTACATATGTGTAAAGAATTGTCTGGCAAAACAATAGACTCTCACTGCAAGAACCAAGGTGGCATTCACATTTACATATTCAGCACAACAAAACATCTGCACTGATTGCAGCTTATGCCACAGAGCTGCTTGAAATTGCATGGCTGGGTACGTTTTTAAGGGTTTTCTTTTTTTAAATGCTGGCAAGAACTGGGATTTTTCTACTAAAAAGCTTTTCCCCCCTTAATTATTTGTAGAAATAACAGGTTGCAATGAATAAGTACATCAGACTCGATTATCAGGTACACTTTCTATAATTGAATCACATCTCTTGTGTTTTCAAAGATACACTCTTTATAAGGTGTCATTACACAGAACATACTTGTACAGCACCTTTCCCTTACCATTCTCATTTTTTCATTTGCATAGCAACATTCATGAATACACATATTTTATCATTGTTCCTTTATTTGATTAATGAAATAAAAGCATTGTGGAAGGATTTACATTTCACCTATGTTCTGTAAATTCTTTTGAACTACAGCACTGATGTTCATTGCAGTTTATTACTGCAAATAAAGCGATTTATATCAGTGGTACCAAGTAGCTATTAAACTATCATAATAGTTAAGAGTATAGTTGTTTTGTGTGTACATGCAAAATGATAGTCACACATAATTTTAATATTTGCACCTGGATTGAAAACCTGAAAGGCAACAGAGAGTTGTAATAAATTGCACTTTTTCAGGTTGTGCTGGAGTTTAAAGTTGTAAGTGGAGCACCTCAAGGATCGGTACTGCTTTTTAACTTGTTTATTAATGACCTTGAGGTTGGCATAAAGAGCAAAGTCTCCAACTAAATTGTGTAAGGTAGTAAAATCAGAGCAACATTTAATTCCTCACCAGAAAGACGTGGATAGACTGGAAACATAAACAGGTAAATGACAGATGAGTTTTAATGCTGATAAATGTAAGGTTATGCATTTGTGAAACAAGAATAAACAGACTACTATACTTACAAATTGAATGGGGCAAAATTAAGTCAATCCTTGATGCTAAGGATTTAGGAGTGCCTGTTTACAGCAGGCTTAGCAATAATGTCCAAAATAAGGCAGTGAAAAGGCAAATAAAATCTTATCTTGCATTTAACAGGGTATGTTTGAAATTAACAGAAAAAATGCTGTTTGGTGCTCTAAAAAACAAAAGCAGTAAAGATTAGTGCCAATATGGATAAGCAAAGTCTTATTATGTGGAGTACCCCTCCAATAGCAAATGATAAGGTTGGATCAAGCTGTCCCCAAAAGATGTATAGCTGGTATAATGAAATCCCACGTAGCAATGAGGTAAGGATATCAAACACCCGCCGGTGTCCAGCACTAGAAAAACATCTATGTACAGTATACAGGGGAAAGATAAGCAATATATATCCTTGTAGCCAAGTCACAAAGGTGGGGAATAATGGAATGGACTCACATGAGATACGATTCCTCTGGATGATTGAGAGCCATACTGCTGCGGCTCATTTTATTCTAACACACCGCCGGTTCTTCCCTTGCTTTTTCCTGGAATGCGACGCACTTCACTGGGAGCATGCCACATTCATTTTGCGTTCTCAGCCATGGGTCATACGCGGGTCATGCGCGGTTGATGCGCGGTTGATGCGTTTATTGAGAATGGTTCGAATTTAATAGGTTGCAATTCTTCGCGTGTCCGCCAGATGGCAGATATTCATGAATTGTAATGCGCATGTGCTTCAGTCGACTTGCAGGTGTTTCGTTTAAAAAAGATACCACAGTGTGCTATTGTAAATTGGCCTTGAGACTGAAGGAAGAGGTTGCAATAATGTATCAATTTAGGCTTTTCATATTAAAGAAAGACAAAGACCAGTTTCTGTTACAGTATTCTCCAGAGAGCCGCCGCCATGAGTGTTCAAGTGCAGCCCGTTTTCCAAAAACCCAACAGAAGTTACGTGTATTTGATATGGCCTTGATTAATGCAACAGATGATAAGAGGGCAACAGTTGTTAAAATTTATCAGTATTTTATCGAAAACTATGACTTTTACAAATTTTTGCCAGCTCCTCATACGTGGAAGCGTGCAATAAGGAAAAGGTTATGTAGCGATCCCTGTTATTATCGTACTGAGCCACAATTTATTGGAGGGTATTGGTGTGTATCACTGGCTTTTTCCTGTATCTATGATCATGCAGGCGGCAAAAGATGAAAGGTCGTGTTAAAACCAACTAAGAAACGACAGTCGCTGCCAAGCAATGCACCAGCACCGGCTTCCAATAATGGTCCCACCGTCAGTGACAACCCTTGCTGTCTGTCCAGCAAGCCTGAGCCAGATGTCGCGTGCAGTTTCGATCAAGCTTGCATGTACCTAAGCAATTTCCAGCCTCATCAGCTGACTACAGGTGTAGTAGTCCTGCTGCCAACTATCGACGTGGATGATCAAGAACATTGGACTGGCAGTGGCCAAGCGCCGGCGCCAGCTGAATGGGAAATTCTATGGTGAGTATTGTTGCCTTATTATTTTCTGTGTTTTTTTTATTTTGACAATACAGTATCAATATCGGTGCGATTCAAAAGTCAAGCGATTCTCCTGTAAGCAATATCATTGGCTGAGCGGCTTCTCCAGTACTGTACTGCAGATACTAACTATTGGTGGAATGCTAGGCGCATGCGCATTGGAACCTTCTTGAAACGCATATGCGTGTCATTACATCGACGGTAGGCGCATGCGCATGTGAACAGGAGACGCCCCCCGAGAAAATTATTGGTGGGACTGGCTGGGAACTTCTTTAGGGGGCTGACCATTACAGTAAACCTTTTCTTTTTGTTTTTCCTCAGAAAAGAAAACGGCTAATGGAGGGATTTCGATGGATAATATCGCTTTGTGTAACAATGCCTGCACATTGCTGAATTGGATTTAAAAACCCACGTACCGGAGTCTACAGTTTAGTGGCCGTTGTTATTGATTAGGATAGAATACTGTACCTGAAACAGTACAGTATGCTGATGTTTTCCGGCCGTACAGTATACAATACTTTTTAATATACAGTATACTGTGTAATAAACCCGAAAAAATAAAAACTATGCATTTATTCTACATGTGTTACAGTACTGTACATACAGTATGTGTCCTCTATACAGTGCCAGAACATACAGTACAGTACAGTATGTGTCTTCTATTTTTTTTAATACTCTTGTACTGAGCATGCCTACAGTAGACAGTACAGTATGCCTGGACAGTAGTGTACATTCTAGAAACACTGTATTTTGTTACAGCAAAGGAGCCAATGGAACAATGTAAAACAAATCAACATGTTCTTTTATTGGTGGAGTAAGTACAAAAACATTTATTTACAAATACTGTACAATGCAGAAACATTTTAAGTGCACAGCAATTCAAAACATCAACAGGTGTATGGTTTACTGCTACAGTAGTGAAAACATTTATGTATAGAAAGTAAAAACATTTACAGTCAGTCAGTATGGTTTACAGTAGCATGTTTTAAAAACAAATTCTTTATTCATAAAATATACAAAATGCAACATCTCCTTTATTAAAGAACGGCACGTCAAAACATATACAGTGGGATGGTGTGCAAAACAGTCTGCACCAGTAAAGTCCTCGAGGGCAGAAAACAGGCCCAGTTTTCAGGGTAACCTTTGAAAACCGTGCCTGTTTGCGGCCCTCAGGGACTGTAATTGTGCAGGTCCTGTGTGTGTGTGTGTACAGCAAGTTAAAACATTCCTGTATAAATGCAAGTTAAAACTTACAAACATTTCTGTATAAATACAAGTTAAAACACACAACAACATCTCCTTTATTTAAGTATAGCAGGTCAAAACATGTACAGTACAGTTCAGCACAACAGTATGGTCTTACAGTACCCGTGATTAAACAAGAAAGTCCACCAGATTTTCCGTCCATGGCAGATTCCTTGCATGGCGCAAAACGCCATTAATGCAGTCTCGAACTCCTTTCATTACAGGATCTGTAATTGTATAAAAGCGCCGCAATTCCTCCAGAATGGTCTTTCTTAAATTTGCAGGAAGTGCCTTTTTTACGCGATTTCCTTTGTAGTTCACTCTGAAGGCCCAGTCGCAGTACAACGAGTAGGGCACATGGTGCTTAAAAAGTAACAAGGCATACTTGTGGGGTGCACCAGCACGCATCACCCTGTACTTCTCCCTGAGCACCGGTGGCAGATCACACAGGCTGATGTCGGGCACCGTATCGATGCGAGCGAATGTAGGTCTTCTGCGAGCGGGTGTGCTTGAGGCGACGGGCGAGGGTAGGTTGTCTGGGAGGAAGCTTTCCTCCTGTCTTGGTCGCTGTGTTGTCTCCTGGCGTGGTCTTGAAGGGGTTGTCATGTCCTCCTCAACGGCATACATGTACACTACATCTTCTGGTTGAGGGGGTGCGCTTGGTGATGGAAGGGGGTCGATGCTCCCATTCATCACATCCATGCCACCCTCCTGCTCCGGCGACGGGGAAACAGGGGCATAAACACCGAGCAAATTATGTATACCCGCTATGTTAGCCTCTTTCTTCTCCATCCCTCGATCCATCCGTTGATCCATATGTTGCATCCGTTGATCCATATCTAGCATCCGTTGATCCATATGTAGCATCCGTTGCTCCACATTTAGCATGGTCTCCAGAAGCAGATCTATCTTTGCCAGCACAATAGAGTTCCCGGGGATATCAACACATCCCATTCAGAATCTGATCTAACGAGCTGCTTCTTGTGCATGGCGTGTGGACATCTGGGTGGATGGGTGCAACAGAGGATGAGATAGGGGTTCCATGGAGAGAAGCGGCAGCGTCGTCGAAGAAGGGTGTAGGAGTGACCTGTGGATATCCGTTAGAGGAGAAGCGGCAGCGTCGTCGAAGAGGGATGGAGAAAGTGACCTTTGGATTTCCGGGTGAGAAGCAGAGTCGTCTAAGAGCAAAGGAGAAAGTGACCCGTGGATTTCAGAGGCACCAGCGGCAGCGTCGTCGGTAGAACTGGAGAAGATGGCCTGTGGGTTTCTGGGAGGGCGGCGGCAGCTTCAAGGATGAGGGGTGGAGAAGACGGGCTGAAGATTTCCGGGACAGCGGCGGCAGAGTCGTCAAAGCGTATGGGAGGAAGTGATCTGCGGGTTCGAGGTGTTGGCTCCCATTCGTTTTGCATTGTGAGTACATCACCGTATTTCTTCTTGACATAATAAGGCTGACGTCTATGAAAACCCTTAGCCATTGGGGTCAGCAGAAGGTTTTCTTTATTGGCCTTAGCCTGTCACTTTGGCCTTGGCATGGAAACGGCAACCACCTTTCGCTTTTTCTGCATGACAGGCACGGCAGAGTGCGAGTGAGTTCCTGTGTCTGTAGAATCGGGGTTGATCCATGGAAGCAGGTGGCATAATGCAGTATCTGGACAAGGGCAAGTTCAGATAAAGATCATCGAGTGGTGGGCTGTGCAAAGTGTGTAACCGTTTATGCATGGCGGCGAGGTACAGGTGTTGAAAGTGGGCGTACTCTAATGTGAGTCATTACCGTATAAATACACCATCCATTTTGCAGATTCACTGCACATTGAATACACATCGACTAAACATCGAATACATTCTATTGTTTGTATTTCTTTCTACTTGCAGCAATGCCTGTTAAAAAGATTTCCAAGGATCTCAGCATGCGAATTAAGGAGATGTACACGAGCGGACACCGAATTGCTGCTATCCAACGCTGGTTAGCTACTTCTGGCCTTGTTGTGCCAGCAACCACCGTGAGCTATCATGCACACGGAAAAAACAGAGAACGCAAAAGGGCACCAAGGGTAACTAACACATAAGTATATTTATACAACGTAAAAATGTTTTTTATATCAAATAATGTACTGTAGATCTACAGTACTGTATCTAATATTTTTTTTATTTCTGTAGATTTACATTACAACAGTATATATATTTTGTATATTTATATTACAACAGTATACTGTATATATTTTGTATATTTAGATTTATATTACAACAGTATATATTTTGTATATTTATATTACAACAGTATACTGTATATATTTTGTATATTTAGATTTATATTACAACAGTATATATATTCTCTATATTTAGATTTAAATTACAACAGTATACTGTATACAGTGTATTTTATTTATTGCTGCATATTGATACTGTAGAATTGTGCTTGTGGCCTACGGCACTGTAACTCACCGGGTTGTTTTTCTTTACATTGTAGGGAGACAACTCTTCTGGTGGACAAAATAAGTGAGGAGAATGATGAGAAGAGTGCATTACGGGTCAAATACACTCTGCAGGAAAATCACAATCTCACTGTATCCGAGACCAGCATAAAGAAGATGAGACGCAGCATTGGATGAAAATATGGACATGTGAGGTTAGTACTGGACTGTACAGGAGGTTAAAGTGTTGTTTAGGAAACTGTACTGTACCGCTAAAATTATTTATTCCTTGTCATTACAGAGCGTACCCCATGATACGGGACGTAAACAAAATAAAAAGAGTGGTCCAGGCCCAGGCATGGATCGACAGTGGAGAAACTTTCCAGGATTGCATCTTCACTGACGAGTCTACTGTGTCGCTGGAGAGATTTGCAATCTTTGCATTCCAAAAAAAGGTCGCATATCTACGAAGCCACGGCCAAAACACCCCATGAAGCTGCATATGTGGGGTGCCATCTCTAGGTGTGGACCAGGATGCATTGTCATCTTTGAGGGTAAAATATATAAAATATAATGTAGCCATATGCACTGTACTTTACTAGTGTAACCTTACTGTATGCACTGTACTGTACTATTGTGCAGTTTTTTTGAGGACTTTTCTTTTCTTGCTGTAGGAATAATGAATAAAGCTTTCTTCCAAGACAACATTGTCCCTGAGATAGTGCAATACATCACACGCGAGTTCCCCAATGGTCACCGCTTCTACCAGGACAACGATCCGAAGCACACCGCGTCAACAGCGCATATCCTTGAGCGCGGTATCAACTGGGTGAAGATGCCAGCGGAGTAAGTGCAGTAGACCATGTCTCATTTTTTTCCCCACTGTTTTACTGTGTACTGTATCTCTTAAACTAATTGTCCTTTTTTTCCAATGACAGATTGCCAGACTTCAATCCGATCAAAATGGTCTGGCATCAGCTGAAGGACCATATCCGGAAAGTGGCGAAACCCTCCAAAAAGGACGAGTTGTTGAAAGGCATAATGAGTTTTTGGAACGATGTACTCACCGTGGAACGCTGCAATAAATATATAGACCATATTGCCACTGTGTTGCCCATTGTTATCGCGCGTAATGGGCAAGCATCAGGAAAGTAGTACTGTGCTGTAGTATTGTAAGTACAGTATGATACAGGTAAGTATGGCACAGATTTTTTCTTTCCTAATAGTCAGAGTATACAGTAGTTACAGTTTTTTCTTTACAGAGAGACCAGCACCAGCCATCTGGTTACATAGAGCAGTCAGAGTATACAGTAGTTCCAGTATAGACTAGTTGGACTGTACTACAGTAACTGCCTACTAACTGCTCAATTTTTTTCTTTCCAGAGAAAGCAGCACCAGCCATCTACAGTAGTACTACACATCACACAATGCCATAATTCAGTACGCACATAACTGCACTAATTTTTTGTTTTCTTGTCGTTTCAGGAAAAAAGGGTGGCCTGGGGGGAGGTGGGGTGTTGTATCCAGTCTAATCTGTTTGTACAGTTAAATGTACAGTATATAAACAGCAGTAATGATGTACACAAAACCTCTCCTCTCTCAATGAACTACTGTACTGTACACAGAATGAGGTACAAGATAAAGACGGAAAAAATAATATTAATATATATATATATATATTATACATTACAGTATATATTATTAAATAATATTCTTATAAATGTGCATAATTCATGTTTATCCATGTTTTACAAATGTTTTCTAAATGTTTATCCAATTTCAATCTGCCAGAAGAACTTAATAAAGACTGCATTATGTATTATTCATGATTATTTTTATATTTGTATTTTTTCCTGATAAAATAAAATACATATTTATTTACATTCCTGCTATTCATAATCATTGACAACACCCACCCCCCACCCCTACAGTACACCAATGAATAAGAATGAATGACAAAACAACATGAATCAGTTAATGGATTTTTTAACTCTCAATTCTCACAATGCTGTGCAAATCAGATTTACATTTCAAAATCGAGAAGGGATTTTCCAAAGCGTTACCGTAAACAAAGCCTCAAAGGGTTGGGGGTGGGGGGTGGGGTGAGTCATGTGCATTAATCAGCTAGCTCCCATCTCAAAGAGGATTACACGCAGGCGCAGTGAGGTGATTGACGCTCGGCTAGGGACGGATTACATAGAGTAGAGTACAGTAATTTCAAAAGGCAGTTCATCATAATAATTTGATCCCTACACCCCCAAATACAGTACATAAAAAGCACACAAATCAACCATGTGCAGGCAAACGCACAGATTGAATATCGTAATATCAAAATTGTTTTTGCAGGCTTGTGGATATAATAACAGTTAAAAAATTATAATGAAATTTTTTTTTGGGGGGGGCACTTAAGCAAGCAGTGGTGGGTGAAGTTACAGGCACATGAGCAGTAATCAACTAGCTCCCATTCGAAAGAGGATTACACACAGGCGCATTGAGAGGTGATGCTCTGTGCAAATCAAATTCGAGAAGGGATTTTCCAAAGCGTTACCGTAAACAAAGCCTCAAAATTCCCATCTCAAAGAGAATTACACGCAGGCGCAGTGAGGCTTTGTAGCTCGGCTATGGACGGATTAACAACGCAATGTCAAGATTCAGAAAATTATCGACTCTGTGGAGAGCGGGGGTTGGGTGAGTCATGCGCAGTAAGCAGCTAGCTCCCATCTCAAAAATGATTACACGCAGGCGCAGTGGGGCTTTGTAGCTCGGCTATGGATGGATTAAGAACACAATGGCAAGATTCAGAAAATTAACGACTCTGTGGAGGGGGGTTGGGTGACTCATGCGCAGTAAGCAGCTAGCTCCCATCTCAAAAAGTATTAAACGCAGGCGCAGTGAGGCTTTGTAGCTCGGCTATGGACGGATTAAGAACACAATGGCAAGATTCTGAAAATTAACGACTCCATGGAATTTCAAATCCTTGAGCTAGCCTTGTGTGTGTTCGTGGGGGAGGAGGCTACAGGGTACAGCTGCATGAAGTTCAAAGCTAAAGACATACTTTAATTTCAAAAGGCAGTTCATCATAATAATACAACCCCAAATACAGTACGTAAAAAGTGCTCAAATCAACCAAGTGCAGTCAAATGCACAGGGTCGCAGTCAAAAGCTACAGCACAGATTGAATATCGTAATACAGTAAGATGGTTTTTGCAGGCTTTTGGAGAAAAAAAAATTACAATAAAAAAAATATTAAAAATTTTTTTGGTCACTCACTCAGGCAAGCAAGCAGTGGTGGGCAAAGTAACAGGCGCATGCGTAGTAATCACCTGCTATCAAGCAGTAATGTGATTGAAACCAGACACACGTTCAAAGGAATGGTGTGGGAGAGATGTACTGCATTGTAGAGAAGATAAGAAGTTGAAATACCCTGCAGTCCAGTTAATTATCCTGAGCGAGGGGAGAGCGCTGTATATGCTGAAATGTGACACTGTTATAGTACTGTACACACCCATGTGTTTCAACAATTTTAAAATGAGACATACTGTACAGCAGCACAGCACTGCAAATGCATGTATACTTTAAATATGCAAATTTACAATTACTGCGCGCGCACACACAGACCGTGTACTGTGTATGTTGAACCGCAAAGGTATTAGACTTCCAAGACAACAGCTCACAAACGCCCCCCTGAGTTTTTACATGGCATTGCAGTATTGCAGACAGCAAGAATAAAATGCTAATATCACGAGCGCTAAAATAACGCAGTTCACTCCGGGCGAAAAAAACGCACCTAACCGGGATAATCTGAGAGCCGCGGATCTAGCCGACTTAGACTCAGGTCGGCCGCCACTGTATGCGTCCACCGGTCCTGGGGTAAGGTGTGCCTCCGTCTGTAAGGATCAGTGAGCAAGAAGGGAGAAAAAAAAACCACACCTTGAATACAGAGTACAGTTTGGGTAGCTCTCAAAAAAAGACATTATGGAACTAGAAAAAGGGCAGAGAAGAGTCATAGAATTAATAAGGGGGTGTCAAATCTGACTTATGAGGAGAGGCTAGCTAAATGAGATTTGTTTACATTAGAAAAGAGGCATCTAAGTGGGAATATGATAACTATTTTCAAATATATCCGCAGTCAATAAAAGGAGCTTTAAAAAAATAACTAACTAACTATTTGGCATTAAAGACATCTATAGTGGTGCTTGCTTATCTTATTCTTCTCTATTACATAAATGGATCAGCACTGTGGTTGCTTCCTCGCATTTCATTGTTACTTGAATACAGAAAGATGTTGCACATTTATTGATTTTGTCTTAGTGTGTCAGTCTACTACAATTACTGTGAAATAGCATAAATAAACCTTGAATTATATTTTCCCACTTTTATTTCCCCTATCCATTTTTTATTTGTTCTTATCTCTTCAAAGACATTAGAGTATGACCTGATGATCACTTTGTGGTTTTATTAGAAAGCTCTGTAGGATTTGGAGGAAACAAGGTTAATTTGCTTGAATTGATTCATTTTAATCGTTGCAGCACCCTTATGACAATAGGCATGTTGGTGGCCCTTATAAGGTTCACTGAACGTCATACCATTTTTCATCATGTTTTGGTCTGATCTCAGCAGCTGCTGTCTTACACAGCAGCAGGTAGAATGGAAGAGAAAGACTTCTGTTGCTAAGGTCAGGGTGGGTCAAGTGAACACATGATCCATGATATGTTCATGCAGGTGGAGCAATAGGATAGTTTTCCACAGATTTTTTTTTCAGATATAAATTGTGCATGGGCTTTTGAGACTTGAAAAGTTTCTTCTTTAAAAGGCCATCGCATTGGTCTATTAAAGGTATCAATACATGTGAAAATAAACGTTGCTATTTTTTAATTACGATGCAATGAATCAGAGAGAAAATTTGCATGTTGACATGTATGATACATGTATGTATATATATATATATATATATATATATACAGAGAGAGAGAGAGAGAGAGAGAGAGAGAGAGAGAGAGAGAGAGAGAGAGAGAGAGAGAGAGAGAGAGAGAGAGAGAGAGAGAGAGAGAGAGAGAGAGAGAGAGAGAGAGAGAGAGAGAGAGAGGACCCTTGGTATTATTGTGCTCTTTAGCTAGGGTACACCACCAGTTATTGCTTTTTTAGGTGCTTAGATTTTTTGACCGGACGGTCCAGGAGGTGGGTGGCTGATTGCATGCCTCATCACTCTGTGGATATTGTGTTTCACTATATACACTGCACCAAACACTGGTTATAACTATTGTTTTTCATCCATTCCAGGCTATAACCAGTGTTTGCTGTAGTGTATATAGTGAACAACAATATCCACTTCCTTTTTTTGTGTACATTAATCTATTATCCCCAGCACCTTCAGTACCTTTTATTGGGTTTATGTTACTGATTTAGGTTCTCTTTAATTTTTTTGGTCTGTAGCAGTATATTTTTTGTTGATATATACGCCTCTTTTTTCTTTTTCCAAATAGATTCTTGTGGATGTGGTTCATCCTTGTAGAAGCTGTGGAATTTCTAAAGCACTTTATATCCTTTATTTATGGTCCTATACATCATATGGACTCAATGTATGGACTTTTTTGTTGTAATTATCACGTTATTCACAGCACTTTTATATATTAATTGAACTGTCACACTCCTATCTACACATTTGTTTTTGTCTATGGTTCACTGTCATTACACCAACCGTAATTTATATGATCTTTTCACAAATACCTCCAATGCATTCAAGAATTTACTCACGATGAAATGATATGCTTTGTCCATAAGAATCAAACTTGCAGGGTCTTGGTCCATGCGTGCATTGCGCAGGATATATAGACAGAAACAAACTTGTCAGAAAGCCAATAAATGTTGCGTCATGAAGATGGTCTTGTGCCATTACCAGGCTCCTTCAGTTTGTTATCAAGTTTTCTATTGACTTTCTTCTGTCTAAGGTTTGGCGATTGCCGGAATACGTGGATGGGTGGTTTGGGGAAAATGTAGTTTAATGTTTCCTCCTCTCTCAGCATGGGTTGCAGATCTTTGATTATTTTTGCATTTCCTCTAGAGCAGGGTTGTATGTAGCCATTAGTTGTACTGTATGCATGCTGGGTTTTTTTCTTCTTATATTGCAGCAGGCGTTCTTGTGGGGCTTTAAGTGCAGTTGTGATGGTTGTGGCAATAGTCTTTGGCCTGTATCAATTCTGTCTGAATGATTGAGTCAGAGTTGGGAGGTATTTGTTTCTGTCTTTAATGTCAGAGCATATGTGGTTATATCTTAAAGCCTGGCTGTGTATGATGATTCATTTTGATTGTGATGGAAGCTGGAGTTATGGAGGTAACTACATCTGTCTGTGGGTTTCTTGTATACATATGTGTGTAGTTTGCCATTCTTCAGTGTTACTGTGTTATCTAGAAAGTTCACTAGGTTTGCTGACTAATCTATTTTGAGCTTAATTGATGGGTGGAATGAATTCAAGGACTCATAAATTGTTTGAGATTTTCTTCGCCCTATATCCATATTATAAACAGATCATCAATGTACCTGTAATATTTGGAAGGTTTGTGGAGGCATGTGGTATGGAATCTCTGTTCAAGATTGGCCATAAAAAGATTGCACATTGCAGTACCATCCTGGTGTCCATTGCAGTTGCCATTAGTTGTACATACGGTAAATGTCCTTGTTGAAGCTGAAGTGGTTATGTGTGAGGTTTTATTCTATCAGCTGGGTAATTATTTCAGCACTGTATTTCTTATCCAGGGAAGATTTTGCAAGGAATTGCAAGCATGCTTCAATACCATCCTTGTGGAGGATGTTACTGTACAGGGATTCTACTGTACATCCATGGTAACTGTGTGTTTGAACAAACTTTCCCAAGTTTAAGGAGAAATAGAAACATTTGTGGACCGATCTACAGTATGACACATTTGCATATCACTAATTATTATCAGTATACATGCCACACTACTTAACCTTATGTTCTGGAGTCATTGGACTCCATTGTCTCTAATTTACTATTTAATTACAGATATTTGGCTATGTTGCAAGTAAGTCATATACTGTAAAGTAAACTGTATAAATCTGTTTATTTCTTCTATATGCACTTTGATGTGGAGATGCCAAGATAAAGAGAAAATGGATTAGAATAATTACATTTCAGTTTTGCTCTCTTACGGGATAAGGAGCGCATGTCTCATGAATATTATCTTGCCGTATTTTAAATATAAAATGTAATGTAAACTGACATTGTCGTCTAAATATATGCTTAAAATGTTCAAGGTCTAAATTTGACATTACTGTCACAGTTATGGAAAGAAGGGAGTCCAATTCCCTATAACATTGACACTTCTGTGTAAATTTTTCTCTTAAAAAAGTGATACATTTTTATATTCTGGGATACATATCCTTTTCAATTGTATTACAGTGTGTTTGTTCATATATATATATATATATATATATATATATATATATATATATATATATATACAGTATTCGACAAACCTATACATTTGCACGCCCCGGTCGGGTGGATTTAACATCGTGGCGAGCTCCTATTGGCTCAAGCAGCACACGTTTGGTACTAGGTGGCGAGAAGATTTTTTTGTTCGTCGAGTAGATTTTTTGGTGATTTGTCGACCACTGTATATATATATATATATATATATATATATATATATATATATAATAAAATATATAAAAAGAAAAGAAAAAAGAGAGAGAGTGCACGCCCCATAGCATAATACAGTACATTTATTGGGAAAAGGGAGGGGGGGCTAGAAAATCCACTCACAAGGGTAGGTTAAAATCAAGCAGTGTGTGAAATATATCACCGCCAACTCTGGTCACTCAGCCTCCAGACCTTGCAGTCCAAATCTCACTTGAAGCTGCTGGTAGATGTTCTCTGGTGCATGAGTAGAAAGGCTCCTTAAAATCAATACTGCAGTCTTTGAGTTTTAGGAAAATCTCCAATCTCTGCTGGCCGCAGTGTGTATCAGCGCTCGATACGGCCTGTCATGCGCTTACGTGATGACGCATTTCCGTTCCCTAACGCGTTTCGTCACGTGCTGTGACTTTCTCAAAGGGTTGCTGGTGAATCCTGCCCTCACTAAGGATTTATAGCAGCCGGTTGCTAGGTAACTAGATCGTGTCCTTCAATAGGTTCAGAGTTCAAATGGATAAGTCTATCATATCAGGCTATTGTCTTAGATGAACGAGCATGCTGTCACAAAGTGAAGGTATAATATAAACAGAAACTATATTGGGTTAGAATATATAAAGGGAGGAGAATAGGAATAACCAAGGGACAAACATTCCTAAAGTCAAATAATTCATCACATGATAGTAAATCAAAACACAAAAAATTAATGAAGCTTCAAAAATAGATGAAATTAAATAAATAATAAATTAAATATTATTAATAAAATACATATGTATTGAGACGTTATCTACCTAATAATGGGGACATTTAAATAGGCAATAACCCATATATATTGCTTGTATTTTATGTTATCACATGTTTTTGGAGTGTTGGCTTAAATTGTTTTTCACGAAATAGGAGCACATAATATATGTTATATATATTTATTTTAAATTGTAGTATACACATCTAATTTTTTTAGTGATTTTGCCTATTTAGAAATATTTATTTAAATTATCATTAATAATATTTTTACAATATTTCAACACTTCTTATTTGGCGCTACTTCACTCCCTTTTCTTTTTCATATATATATATATATATATATATATATGCAAATGTAAATACAACTGTATGCTCATCTGCATGTCTTAGGCAGGTCTGCAACCCCGCCTTTCATCATTATCACCCAGCACCGAGTACTTCCAATGCAGCAAGGGATTCTGGGGAATAACATGCAAATGAGCACACTGTGCCACTTTTTGCTTCAAAAACCATTTTTAACATGGTTCCCTATAGGCTTAAGCTTGCTGCATGGTCACAGCTTTGAGCACAGCCAGGGTTAAGGTGCATACCCAGAAAACCCACCCACAGACAGCTGTTTCGACCTTTATGGGTCTCATCAGTGTGGGGTTGGTAAACTGGGTATGCAGAGAAGCTAAAGGATGGGGTTTACCATACTGAGTTAAGTTATGGTGAGTAAAAAAAGTGACAAAAACCCTCCACAGCAAAGCAAATATGCAAATGTAAATACAACTGTATGCTCATCTGCATGTCTTAGGCAGGTCTGCAACCCCGCCTTTCACCATTATCACCCAGCACACAGCACTTCCACTGCAACAAGATATTCTGGGGAATGACATGCAAATGAGCACACAGCGTCACTTTTTGCTTCAAAAACCATTTTTAACATGGTTCCCTATAGGCTTAAGCTTGTTGCATGGTCACAGCTTTGAACACAGCCAGGGTTAAGGTGCATACCCAGAAAACCCACCCACAGACAGCTGTTTTTTTTTTAAAGTTTTATTAACGATTCACTTAATTACAACCGGTAATAAACAGAAAACATCACTATACATTCCTTACATTGCCAGAAAAACCACAAAACACCACAATACCTAAGCATGAATTACTTCCCAAGTCCTACACTAAGCTTTTCGTACTTTCTCCAGAACATATACATCTACAGTACTTACTTCTTTTAACCCAGCAACTTCTCTAAGAAAACATTTATATTACATGTATCACAACTTTTCACTAATTTTCTTACTTCCTCTAAAGACACGTTTGCTTTTTGAAAATTTTCTCTCAACGAAGCCGTTTTTGTCGCATCTGACGCTACTGAAATACCTGCCTGCCAATTTAAATTTTCTATCAGCTGTTTTACATATCGCTGCCTCTTCACACTTTCCATAACCTTCATACTTTCTAACTTTCTCCTCGCCAGTTTCTCCTCCTCACTTTCTCCTTCTCCCCCTTCACCCCCACTCTTTTGGCCTTCTTTTTCTTCACTCTCATTCCCACTTACTCCACTTACACTTCTCGATTTTTTTGTTCCCTCCATGCTTATCTGACTTTTTTGTGAGGACGAGCTATTACTCTCACTACTCTCTATCTCCCTCACCTCTCCTCTAGCCTCTTTTATTTTAATCCACTGTACATGCTCCTTTTTTAATTCTTCATATTGCTCTTTTGTCAGCTGTTTTCTTTGGTACATCATTTTTTCCAATCTTTTTATTATCTGTTCATCACTACTACCCCCATGCTGCTTCTGGAAAATACCCACTCAAAACAGAACATCTCACACTGCGTTCTCAAAATGTTCAATTTTCTCTTTTAGGGTTACCTTCCCTGATACTTTTCCAACTTTACCCTCTACACCCTTCTCTCTAGGCTCCACTTTACTCTGGCTATCCTTATCTTCCTTTATTTCTATCCCTTGCGAAGACTCGTTTTCGCTTCCATTAACAACAAACCCTTTACACTTACTCTTTCCCTCTTTGCCTTTTCCACTCGCACCACCAGGGCCTGCCTTCTCCTCTGTTTCTTGCGCTTCCCTATCTAACTTCTTATTTTCCACTTTTCCTTTACTCACGGTTTGTTCCTCTTCCCCACTCCCATCAATACTGGACAAATCCAGCGCACAAAACTTTGACTTAATCACCCTATCTTGCCGTAGCTAACTCTTTCCCTTATTGAGTTATGGTGAGTAAAAAAAGTGACAAAAACCCTCCATAACAAAGCAAGTATGCAAATGTAAATACAACTGTATTCTCATCAGCATGTCTTAGGCAGGTCTGCAACCCCGCCTTTCACCATGATCACCCAGCACTTCCAATGCAGCAAGGGATTCTGGGGAATGACACGCAATATCTTGTATTAATTACCCTTTCAACACAACTGGGTATCTGGAAATTTAGTGATGGCAATCCAAGTCTACATATATATATACACAATCATTTACATATATATATATATATATATATATATATATATATATATATATATATATATATATATATATATATATGTAAATGATTGTGTGTATATATATGTAGACTTGGATTGCCATCACTAAATTTCCAGGATATTGCGTGTCATTCCCCAGAATCCCTTGTATATATATATAACAACTGTGTATATATATATATATATATATATATATATATATATATATATATATATATATATATATACACAGTTGTTGACAAATCACCAAAAAATCTACTCGCCACACAAAAAAATCTACTCGCCACCTAGTACCAAACGTGTGCTGCTTGGGCCAATATTTACTCGCCCGGGGGTTAAATCCACTCGCCCGGGGCGAGCAAATGTATAGGTTTGTCGAACACTGTATATATATATATATATATATATATATATATATATATATATATATATACATTGTATATATATATATATATATACATTGTATATATATATATATATATATATATATATATATATATATATATATATATATTGTCAAAAGAATATATTGTATTAACAAGACATCATGATGTCTTATTAATACAATATATTATTTTGACAATCTTTTGGAGTGCTGCCTCTGATATTCGTCATCATACGGTATCGTATTGCCTATTTGTACCATACAGGATTTGCACCCAACCTATTGATTTCCCAGACGGAGTGCCTATTGTTCTTTATTATATGCAGACCTGTCTAAGACATGCAAATGAACATACAGTAATATTTACAGTTGCTATATATATATATATATATATATACATCTATATATATATATTTTTTTATATATATATATATATATATATATATATATATATGTAGCGTGTGTACCCCTAGGGTATTATAACTACTGGTACTGCTGTGAGGCCATCAAGAGGCCTGAGCCTCCTCCACTGGGAGCCTGGGGTTTAATTACACTCAATGCAGCGCCTCCACTGATGAGGGATCCCAGCGTGGTGGGAGTGTGTCCTCGCCAGACTAATCACACAGTAATTACACACACAGTTGACTGAGAACAGTATTTACTAAACATCATCCTTGGCATATTATTAACACATCATCACATAACATTGCATCACCGCGAATGCATTCCATCCCACCAGCCCACATGTCCCTCATTGCATCACCTTTAGTCCCTTTTCAATAGCAAGGTGCTTGGGCACTTATCCCTTGAGCGTCCACAAACAATAAGGTGAGTGTGAGTGTGAGGGATAGCACTTCCCTGTGTTTGGGCCCATTGGTGCACTTAAGATACTACCTTCCTGGTTATTGTCCTAACCAGGAGAATCCTTGGAAAATCAGCAGCTCTGCAACGTGATCCCACGACGCACTGCACTGCTCTCTGCAGGAATGGATACACACCCTGATTCCCCAGGGGAGGGATCCCCAGCCGGATGACCCCTTTGCAAATAGTCTCTGCTATGGAGTCAGATCCTCTTTCAGCTGCACGCTTTACTGACAGTCAGGTACTGTCCTGCAGCATCTCCCTCTCTATGAGTACAGTGAAGGAGTCCCTGTCTTAAGGCAGTTCCCTACACCATACAGTAACGTCTCTACAGTGGCTCAGGCGACTAACTGGACCCTGGGGATTTACCTCTGGCCTAGTCCCTGGAGCACTGCTCCGTGGACCTAACCGGCACCTTCAGGTTCCTGGTCTTGACTCCTGACTTCCTCTCCCAGCAAGGGTAAACTCTAGGGAAAGGCGGGGGAAGGGGAAGGGAAGAGAGGTACCCTCGCAACTGCTAAAGATAGGGTCTGTGGTGCTACTATCTGGGGTGAATATGGACTAGTACTGTGGAAAGAATAGAACCCCAATGGAGAGCACTCAAACAGATGCACAATATACAGGGAACAGGGATGGGGGTGTGTGCAATGATGTGTGGAGTGTGCCTTGAGAAAGCTTTTGCCTAAGCGAAACGTACGTCGGCAGTGACGTCATTACGTCAAGGGGGCGGGACTAACGCTCGTGATCGGAGCGCGTCCTGTACCCATACTAACTCCCTAACAGAGAGTTTGTCTGAAGCATTGAGCTTCTAACTAGTTTATTCGAGCAGTAATCGTGGGTGTACTGAGACACGAAGCATTAGCCAATGTGTGTATAGCTACCTAGCAATACCACGATTCCTGCCTTTTTATGCTACCAGCTTCTCACGTTGTTTTTATTGCCTTCGAGTGTATGTAGACACTACTTGTGTACTACAATTTTTATTTTTTCTACCTACTGGACCCACGGTCACTTGTCTATAGCAGATGTACTCTACAAGATATCTGCGTTAAGGTAGAAGTCAGTGAGTGTGTGTGAGTGCTTTAACACTGCTGCGGTGCTCTGATTTAGCAGCACCACCCAGGGAATATAGCAGCGACCTGCTGATCTGGATTACCCTATTACTGGTGATCATGGTCTGTCCCTGTGCGAGCTTACAATGGTGAATATTTACCTGATATACTTACCTGTGTATACCGTGTGACCGGTATATATAACACCACTCACCACTACCTTGAGGCTAAACTACTGAGCCACAGGTGGCCATATCTGTGACAAACACAAACTGACACAGATCCCAGTGGGTGTTGATACCATCTAGCTTTACCCTGCACATATCATCAAGGGTAGCAGCCTACACTATACACTTGAGACCTGGTATTTTTTACTTTCGCTGCGCTTTTTTGGCTCACATGAGTCTCAATCACCTTGGTACTTAGCGTTCTATATATTTTAATCTGAGTTAAATGGTTTTTAACGTGCACACTCAACACATCATTGCACACACCCCCATCCCTGTTCCCTGTATATTGTGCATCTGTTTGAGTGCTCTCCATTGGGGTTCTATTCTCTTCACTGTACTATTCCTCTCCCAGCAGGCAGTATTCCTTCCTTCTTTCAGAAGCAATCCAGCCATTCCATTGGCCCTCGTGAGTCACCAGGCAGCTTTCTCCCTAAGCAACATGGGAGTTGTAGTCTCTGAGCTGCCTGATTAACATTGTGATCGCTTGCGCATAGGACACTGCCCTGCATGACTCTAATGGCCGCCGCGACCGTGCCCCACTCATGCGCAACCTTCCAGGGCTCTTCCCGGCCTTCACCGCTTCTGCGCATGCGCGACCCTGCGCTCGTGCGTGCGCACACCTAACATGGCGCCGCCCTGGGCCGAGAACTACCTGCAACTCTATTTGCCCTGCATAACATACTGAGGGTAAGGAGGGGGGAAATGGGAGCATGGGGAGACCGGAGGGCACCCTGCTACATATATATATATATATATATATATATATATATATATATATATATATATATATAGACACCACAACCAAATTATTGCCCTTTGTGCTATCACACTTTTAATCCATGCAATTCACTGTAAATATTTCTGTTATTCACTACTGTTGTTTTTATTAAATATTCTGACATTATTTTAATATATATCTAATAAAAGTTAATTACTAACTAATATCATCACATCATTTCTACTATACATGAGAACGCAGCATACAGTGACCTATTTCTCTTTGAGATTATCCATTATATATTCCTGTTTTGCACCTCATATATGATTACTTTAAAATAAAAGCTGAGCTGAGCAAGGAGTGTTCTCATACTCACTCCTACATGGCCTCCCTAGTAAGATAATAAGATAATAATGGGCAGTAATTCCCTGTGACAATGCAGTACAGGGAATTATAATACAATAAGTATAACACACAAAATCAGACAAAAGGAAGGGAAATCCCTGCCCGGGAGAGTTTACTGCTGCGGCAGAGTTTATTCGAGCATTTGCCCGTTCTCTGCCGCAGCAGTAGCCTGGCGCGCGCCCGAGAGTGACGGGCGCGCGCCGAAGCAGCGGAAGAGCGCCCTCCGATCGGGGCGCTCTCCCTACCGCTGCCGGGTCCGCCGGGTCCCCCGGAACCCCCTGCCGCTGTCCCGCCATCGCGGGACACCAGGGCTCCCTCGGGGAGCCCCTGGACGCGCGTGCAGGGGGCGCACGCTCCCGATGACGCGTGACCGCGCGTCTATGACGCGCGGCACGCCGAGGGGCGGCCACTAGCAAGCCGGGAGATTTCCCGGCTTGCGGTACCGACCACACTCGGATAAAGTGTGTCGGTACTGTACAATCAAAATGGTATGTTGGGAGACTTAAAGAGGTAGCTGATGAGGGAATAAATGCAGTACATGGCAGTGCTTGGGCATTATTTTTGTATTTATTTATTTTTTAGCATGTTCTTGCATAGTGCTGCTAGTTTTACGCAGCGCTTTACAGGGACATTTTGCAGGCACAGGTCCCTGCCCCGTGGAGCTTACAATCTATGTTTTTGAAGAGTAAAACGCAGAAATTGCCCAAAAAGTCGCCGCACCACTTAGGAAAAAAGCAAAGAGGGTGAAAAAAAAAACGAATTTATTGCTGATAAACGGAGAAAATCACACTGACAAGTTTCACCCGTTAGGGCTTTATCAAAGTGTTCAAGAATCTTACCTGCTGCATTGCTTTATGTATGTTCTCTGAATCAGGAAGTAATCCACAGATTCGCGCCATACAGACTGACGTGATGACGTCCAATGCAACAAAAGAAACTTTATTGTGTCCATTAACAACAACACTAAACAAAATTCTAAAAATAGTGAAATGACATACAAATCAACCACATAGATCAAAAATAAGAAAAACAAAGGTTAATGAATATAAGTTTTAAAATACATGCAATCCTAAGTATAGAAAATTAAAAACAATTATAAGTAAAGATGTTGGAAAAAGATTCCCTAAATTTACTTAAACCGGACTCAGAACAAGATTTTGCTAACATCAAATGCAATTGTAAAGGATGTATGATATATATAAGAATATATTAGCTAATTGGAATTAGTATATATAATGATAAGAAGATGTAAATAAATATCTCTCCTAGATATAGGGGATACAAATAATAATTGATAATCCAAAACAAGCAATGAAGTAAAATCTAACTGAAGTATAGAGGATAAGAGAGGTATAACCAGACAAGTATGTGCAATATTGAGTGTATAGAGTATAGACTAATACAAGAAAACATATGCAATAAATCAATATTCCAGGTATATATCTGCCACATTGTTACATCATGAAAGATTCCAAAAGTCCATCTAAAAACATAGAAATCATAAAATCTTTCGAAAACATAAGTGAATAAAAAATAATACTGTATATCAAAAAGAAAAAAATCTATGTTTGTAATGGACATGTGGAATCAGGCAAAAATACAAAATCACAAAAGTTGCATATTTAATAGACAAAAGCAGCTAAAAATTACAGTTTTGAATTTGTAAATCAACACATCTGTTATATAACAGAGTTGTTTGATAATGTAATCAAAGGAACCAAAAACAAGAGAGAGATGCACTGGAAAAAACTAATGAATAGATAAGAATATAAACATAAAAAACAATGAGGGGAAAGGGGAAGGGGAGGGGTGGGGGGGTTGTGGGGATAGGGAGGGGGGGGGGTTAAAAAGGGGGAGGGGGTAAAAAAGGGGGGAAGTCAATGTATGATTTTGGGCTGCAACCATATGTGCAAGATGTCCCCACATATCTCAAAGATACCACAACATTATTGAATGTTGTTAAACAAATAAATTGATCCATTGTCAGACACTTTTGGTCACTAAGGGCATCTGTAGCTTGTACACTATTTTTTCACATGCCGATGACCTTAAAGCAGTTGAGTATACATTAATTCAGGCATTAAATAATGATGATCTCCTATACAATATCTATTGGAATTGATGACAAATACTCACATGCGATTATTTCAAATATGAAAATGTATATTATCTACAATTAACTGGGACAACCATGGGTTCCAAAAGGGCATAAGCTTTTGCTAACCTATACATGGAACAATATGAACACAAACATATTTTGATAGATAAATATAGAAAACATATTTCCTATTTTACCATTACATAGATGACCTTTTCTTTCTATGATCAGGCACAGCATTTGAATGTATGGATTTTACAGATGGATTAAATAGACTGGATAGTCCTATACGATTCACTGTTAACTATAGTAATGCTAAAATCAATTTTCTTGATATTTTAATAATCAAAAACGATTGGTCTACAAATTTACCTATATGTGCAGCCAACAGACCACCATACATTACTGCAGGCTACAAGCTTTCATCACATTTCCCTCAAGAATGGTCTTCCTTTTTCCCAAATGGTGAGGAGGGCTAGAATTGTAAGTGAACTTGTGGAGAGACTACTTAATCAGATCACTATTATGGCTGATAAATGTATTGAGTGGGGAAATTAGAAAAACGAGGTACAGGCACATATCTAGCAATACAGTATAAGAAAACACATCAAATAACAATGGCACATCTTGGAAATGGAACCCAATCTTAGCCCTCATACACGTTAATTTCAATTTTCGCATTTAAGAGAAACAGGAATCTCAGCGTTATATTGGTCAAATCAGATTCAAGGGACAAATAAGACCAATATTTACCTAAAGGTGCCCTCTGCCCTCTAAAGACAGGAAGTTAGAAATGTCAAGGATGTATGACTTGCCTCAATGGTCTGATACAATGAACTACTTTCCATTATTCACATTCAGGCAAACTAATTAAAATGAAACATTTTGTATATTGTCATACCTTATCTGTCTTATACATGACAATCTTTCAATGCAATTATCTAAAGACTAATCGTCCTTTTAAAGTGAATATTAATGAGCACAGATCCAGCATACATTTAGCAATTTATAAAGGTCTATCAGATAAACCAGTGGCAAAACATTTCCTGGAAAAAGGTGACCAACTTTCATTATCGGATGAATTTCATTGCTCAGGTGATTGACCATATTCCAACACAAGGATGTTAAGAAACTTTTGCTACAAAGAGAAACAGAATGGATATTTTGATTGTATACTTCGGCACCATGTCGATAAATGAGGAGTGGAAATACAGTATGACTTTTATGAATGCCTGTATATTGGGATATATATTTGGTTATAATTTCTCTATAACCTTCGTTTTTGAACTGTTGTTGGGACACTCTGTTATATAAGTATTTTGTAAATAGGGATGTTAGCAAATTTCAACCAACTATTTGTTTGATTCTATTTGTACTGTATTATAACTAGAGATGATCAAATAGTTTTTTGCAAATTTGAATCTGCCTCGGATTGGCCAGTCCCGTTCAGCCACTGATCAGTCTCCAAAATGCAAATCAGCTGGAGGGGAGAGAAATATATTAGTGTCTCCAGTTGTATATATTTCCCCTCAAACCTCCCTCCAAATAAATTAGGGAGATATGTCTGTGCTGAAAAAGTAACACACCTGAAGGTACCCAGCTGGGAGATATACACTGGCGACACACTTTATTCGAGCTCGGCTAGTCCCACGAATTCGGGTATACCCGGGTGTATTGAGGTTTGTGACTGTTTTCTGCCCGAGTGCATTGAGGTATTTTCCAGGCAGGGATTGAAGCATTTTATTCCCGCTGGCTGCAGTACTGCACAGTATATATATATATACTGCATTACAATTCATGAATTTATGCCATCTGGTAGACACGCGAAGCATTGCAGCCTATTAAATCCTAATCATTATCATTTAACAGATCAGCCGCCCGTCAGCCAGGCATGAACCCAGGCTGGGAAGGCAAACGCAACGGGGCTTGTCAGAGGTGAGGAGCGGCGCATTCCAGGTATCTGCCAGGTACATACTGGGTATTTGCTCGAATAAAGTGTGTCGGTGCAGTACTAAAGACTATGAACATTATATTTAAATGAGTCCCATCCCACACTTCCAAAAAGGATTTCCATGCCAACTATATAGCATTGATAAGCCTAAGTACACCTGGAATGGTGTACAACCCAAAAGGACTAAAACCCACAACCACTGCTTTTCTAAACAGCAGCTCTAGTAGTGTCAGCAAAACCAGCTGATGGCTACCAGTGCACCACTATCTACAACTAACATTCCTCCAAGGGATATCTATTGTGTTGATTGTAACCTTGAAAGGACATCAAGAACAAATTAATAATATGTACTTGGGCTATGAGTTACTGAGGTGAGATTAATAAAACAGGTTTTCTGACACGCAAGTAGAAACAAGGTGAAGTCAGAAAATAAAGAAGATACAGAGAGAAAGTAATATATAGCAAAGTGACCTGGTGACTTGGGTTAGTACTTATAATCTTATAAAGGATAAAGACAGTGGTCCATATTTATTAAGCAGTGTTGTGCCATAAGGCACCTTCAGTGCTGGAATATGTTACAGTTTATTCAAATTAATGGATTGTAAGGTGTCTTCCCAAGCCAGAAGTTCTCATGTCATTATTAGATATGCTTCTCTATCCCAGAAGAGGGTAAAGTGCTGTGTTCAGGTATGAGCACTCAATGAGAAGTAGAGCTCAAAACTAAGTATACTGTGACAGTGGTGCTGACTATCAGCTGGTTTTGCTCAGACTGCTAGTGCTTTTGCCTAGAATAACAGTGGTTGTGTGTTCAACTTCTTACCCTGGTGGGTCTGACACAATACCCCATTCCTCATTAGGTACTCTAGACTTGTCAACCCAATAACAATTTGTGTGTGGTAGGAAGCCAATGGAATCACTTCCTGCAGTTTGTAGAGTTTTATGTATTTAAAAAAAAAGTATTTCAATTTATTATGTGTCTGGCACTCTGGAAGATTGCACAGTTAATATTTGTGTCCCTATTCTGCAACACGATAGCCACCATTGTGCATATCTGCCATATTGCACCAAACGACTGCTCATGCATTAGTAGCTCCCTTCCCATGGAACCCTTTAAATGCAAACCACTTCCAATTCATAGTTAACAGTTGAATGTTCCTTGTGGAGCACACCTGAGATAACTTTGAGATATGCTAACAGCTAGATTAGCTACATGGGTGAACACTGAGCAGCTCAAAAGTATGATGTGACAGTAAGCTCCCACCACCAGAGCTTTTTAGAAAAGCAGTGGTTGTGGGTTCTAGTCCTGTGGGTCTGTGTCACGCTGCGCTCACCACAAACAGGACGGAAGACCGCGGGGCTGAGGTGGGGATAGAAAGACACCGTCCTACAACCACGCAGTCCTGTCCGGAATGCGTAGTCCAAGTCGTACCGCGTCGTAGGGTTGGAGAGGTCAGGGTAGTCAGGGTACTTGCCGGGTTCCGGGGTTGGAGAGTAGAGGATGGTAGATTTCCGTAGCCAAGGTCCAGGGTAATAGAAGGTAGAATGGTCGAGGGCGAAGCCGGGGTCAAAGTACAGGAGAGTGTAGGAATCCAGAGAACAGCCAGGATCAGGATATCAGAGAACAGACAGGTCAGGCCAAGCAAAGTTCAAGCAAACTAAACAGCAGCGGTGAGCACAATGCATAAACAGGAGTTTATGCTCAGCAAGGAATGCCAGACAGGAGCAGGTATATATGTGGGAAGGATCCAATTACCTTGCAGGGGTGTGATCCGGTCCTCCAATGATGTCCGGGCGGCAGTAATCTGAAACAGCCTGCAGGTCAGGCTTTCCTGGTGATTGCCTTGGTTGCCGAGCAACCCGCGCGCGTGCGCGATGCGCGTCGCGGAGCGCTGACGTCACGCGGGCGTACGGCCGAGTTCCCTCCCTGTGGGAGGCGCTGGCAGCTCCTTTCCGAGCGTGCGTGTACTGCCCTGGCCGTGCGTGTGTGATGCGTCAGCGGGGCGGTCTCTGACCAGAGTTGTTGCAGATGTGACAGTCTGACACCGGAATACCATTCCAGTCACTAGGTGTCTTAGGCTTATCAACTCTATATACTGTAGTTGGTATGGAAATCTTTTTAGGAAGTGTGGGATGGGACGAAATTAAATATACTTTGCAAATCCATTATATCTCCTAGGGTACATCAGATGTGCTCCTTTTTCCAGACAGACATCTCTCCCTAATTTATTTGGAGGAAGATTTGAGGAGATATATATATATATATATATATATATATATATATATATATATATATATATATATATATATATATACAACAGGAAACACTATTATGTGTCTCTGTCACTCTCATATCTGGTCATTAGCCTTAATAGTCAAAGGTGGCTAATAACCAACATCAACACAATATACAGTGAGAGTTCAATGGTAAAAAGGAAACACCTATTATATGTATAAACAACCCGTTCATTTATCATATATTTCTAGCGCCAATCCCCCTGAAAATGTGCACAATTGTAGGTCTGTTATGTAAATTAACACTAGGTAAGAAGCACAATCATTGATTGTCTACAATCAACTGAAGTTAACTAAATTGATGTCACTGTATTAGGTCAAGAAGTACCATATACACTGCGGTAGGTTCATGTTCATTAAACAAGTAAAATATTTTTTTTCTTCGTATCTCGTAAATATGTTAAATTGTTGTAATCTAATCTAAAACTATAAAGTTTGAGTTCAAAGTGTGTGCTCAAAATGTCTTCCTGCTGAAATGCATGCCAAAAGATGAGAACACCACTGCAATACAATGAAAAGTCAGCTCTCCTTGTGACCATCCATTATCAGGAAAGATTTTATGCAAAGTGTTTTGGACCATGATTCTTGCTCTTTCTCAAGATTTTATAACTTCTTTGCTAAACACTATTTTGTAACTACAGTATGCACTTGTTGAGGTCATCATGCCGTCACCAATTCCAAATAATATTTATTAGATTATCAAGCACACTATCGTAACTACTAATACGGCTATCTGTACTTATTTAAATTATCAAATAATTCTTAAATGTAATAAGCAAAGTTTCGGACCTCCCGGTCCTTTATCAAGCCACAATGGCACTCAATGGATAGCTGAAATAAATCTTTGACTTGCCCCATCCTACTCACAATAATGAGCCCCTCGCTACCAATTCACCCAAAAGGGCTGATACCCAACCATAAAAAAAACATTCCAAAGGCTCAATGGCCAAAAGCCATAAAACAATTAAAAATTACAAACCTATAAAAAAATATAATTAATCCACACACCTGATGGCAACCCCAATCCCCCAAAAACCCAAGAAATAGCGAAAAAACACCAAATCTAAGCCAATGCTTTATTTGTAATCCGGGGTCATCGGTGACCTGCAAATGATGGATCTCCAGCTCGCCCAAAATGCTTGATCGTCTGCTATAAGATTCTTCATCTGTAAGTATTTCTTGGCAAAACTTAGTTTCTTAATTTTTTCTTCTTTCTAGTCCAAAGTTTATTTTAGCTACCCATTAAGTGCCATTCTGGCTACCTAGGCTCTCCCCACTGATACTCAATATATATATATATTTGCATCGCGGATTTACAGGCGCAGTTGACGGAGGGATGCAGATACCCCTTGGGGTTCATCGCCTTTACACTCATCTGGTGAGACCGTTCCCTTACCCCCCTCTGCTCTTCCATTTGTTGGATCCTATATACAGGAAACATCCAACAGCCTGCCACGGCTATTTCTACCTTCACATTTGATATATATCAGAGTCACTCCACTCCCCATTTGTTGCTTTAGCCATAATCCATATCAGACAAATAAGTGCTTCATTCATTTAAAGTGCTACTCCCTCACAGTAGATCTGCTGGACATTTTTTGGACACAGTTTTGGACCCTTAATTTTCCTCTATTTTTTATCCATTTATATTGTTTTATTGTTATTTATGCTTTTTCTGTATTTGTGTCATTTGTACATCCAGTAACCAACCTTTATTGCCTTTATTCCATTTCCCTTATTTTTAACAGCCACATAGGATTGTGCTTTATTCCCTTTCACAAATATATATAACTATTTAACTATTTAGGTAATGTGACTTTCATTGACCTGTGTAGATCTTCCCCTTAGGCTTTTATCACAGGGATTTTTAGTCTTGGGGAAACATTCCATTACTTTGTATTCGCATGAATTTGGTCCTTCTGTTTGAGATATGCTAAACATACATTAGGATACTAATATATTTTATTAAGGCGAAAGTAACAAGAAATGACGTCTGGGCTTTAACTTTTCTTTCTGTAGCTGTGTATCACAGAGTTCAGAAATTGTTTTCTTTCATGTCTTCCTCTCTCCTGGGGAAAAGGGGATAAGGCGATGTGTCCCTGGACAGGATCTATAACTCATTATGTCAATCAAACCCCACTTCAGAGGGGAATAAAGAGATTTGTATCTCAAAGCTGTGCATAACGACTTCTCGGCTTTTCATTTCATATTTATGAGCGGTTTACTTTGAAGTGTTTATCAGGCAATACGCAGAAACATGAGAGAGCTTTGCCTGGAACCATGTTCAAGTGTCTAATCTGGTAAATGCTTACTGCACAGGGTAGTTCATCTGTGCATGCAATGTAAAACTGAAGCAAATAAATAAACTTTATGTTTTTGGTGGTTTCAAAGCAAAATCATTATAGTAATTACGCACAAAACCACCTAAATGTGAATTAATTGTTGTATGGAAAACATATGAAAAGCTAGTTTGATGCAGCACAAAAGAAGAAAAAAGGTAGGCAGTTTGTTGTTTATAAAAGGTACCAAAACCGGAGACGTGTAAATTATGCCCTACAAAACTGAAGAAATGTGCATGAAATGATCACAGCATTTCCTGCACCTGAACTCTGATGTATGGAAGAAGTTGAATTTTCTCTAGTTTTACTGTGCATAGTGCAATTACAGGCAGCTGACCAAAAAACAGGAGCAGCATTCAGACTTTTAAGATATAGAGATGGTAATATACAGTACTTACTTTGACAGAAAGGTACAGTTGCAGGTAGTTTTTTTGTTAGCCAATAAAAATACATACATACATGAATACATACATACATACATACATACATACATACATACAAAAGAAAGGGATAGGCACACCACAAACATGCCAAGAATGTATTTTATTTGCCCAATGTTTCGGATACCTTCTGGAGCCTTGATAAAGGCTACAGAGGGTGGCTTAAACGTTGGGCCAATAATAGACATCTTTGGCATATTTTTGGTGTGGCTATTCCTTTGGTATTTTTGTACAATACCTTATAGGTACTCCGATAGCAGCACCCTCTCCAGTAGTCCGGTTTATACTATTTAAGTGTACATACATACATACATACATTCATACAGTTGTGTGAAAAAGAAAGTACACCCTCTTTGAATTCTATGGTTTTACATATCAGGACATAATAACAATCAATTGTTCCTTAGCAGCTCTTAAAATTAGATAAATACAACATCGGATGAACAACAACACATGACATATTACACCGTGTCATGATTTATTTAACAAAACTAAAGCCAAAATGGAGAAGCCATGTGTGAAAATCAAAGTACACCCTTTCAGCTTCCATAGGAATTAAGATGCTTAGTAGCAGACAGGTGCTGCTAATCAAATGCCCTTGATTAATTGATCATCAGCAAGTGTGACCACCACTATTAAAGCCGAAGTTTTAGCAGTTTGCTGGTCTGGAGCATTCAGGTGAGTATTAACACAATGCCAAGGAGGAAAGACATCAGCAATGATCTTAGAGAAGCAATTGTTGCTGCCCATCAATCTGGGAAGGGTTATAAGGCCATTTCCAAACAATTTAAAGTCCATCATTCTAAAGTGAGAAAGATTATTCAAAAGTGGAAAACCTTCAAGACAGTGGCCAATCTTCATAGGAGTGGACGTCCCAGCAAATTCACCCCAAGGTCAGACCGTGCAATGCTCAGAGAAATTTCAAAAACCGAAGAGTTAAATCTCAGACTCTACAGGCCTCAGTTAGCATGTTAAATGTTAAAGTTCATGACAGTACAATTAGAAAAAGACTGAACAAGTATGGTTTGTTTGGAAGGGTTGCCAGGAGAAAGCCTCTTCTCTCTAAAAAGAACATGAAGGCACGGCTTAGGTTTGCAAAGTTGCATCTGAACAAACCACAAGACTACTGGAACAATGTCTTTTGGACAGACGAAACAAAAGTGGAGTTGTTTGGCCATAATGCACAGCGCCACCTTTGGCGAAAACCAAACACAGCATATCAGCACAAACACTTCATACCAACTGTCAAGCATGGTGGTGGAGGGGTGATGAGTTGGGCTTGTTTTGCAGCCACAGGACCTGGGAACCTTGTAGTCATTGATTCGACCATGAACTCCTCTGTATACCAAAGTATTCTAGAGTCAAATGTGAGGTCATCTGTCCGACAGCTAAAGCTTGGCCGAAATTGGGTCATGCAACAGGACAATGATCCCAAGCACACCAGCAAATCTACAACAGAATGGCTAGAAAAAAATCAAGGTGTTGCAATGGCCCAGTCAAAGTCCAGACCTCAACCCGATTGAAATGTTGTGCCGGGACCTTAAGAGAGCTGTGCATAAACAAATGCCCACAAACCTCAATGAACTGAAGCAACGTTGTAAAGAAGAGTGGGCCAAAATTCCTTCCCAATGATGTGTTTGACTGATAAAGTCATACAAAAAACGATTACTTCAAGTTATTGCTGCTAAAAGTGATTCTACAAGCTATTGAATCATAAGGTATACTTAGTTTTTCACACATGGCTTCTCCATTTTGGCTTTATTTTTGTTAAATAAATCATGACACGGTGTAATATGTCATGTGTTGTTGTTCATCTGAGATTGTATTTACCTAATTTTAAGACCTGCTAAGGAACAGATGAATGTTATCATGTCCTAATATGTAAAACCATAGAATTCAAAGAGGATGTACTTTCTTTTTCACACAAGTGTACATGTACACACAAAATCGACATTGGGTGCATAAAAGGGAGGATGCATGCCAATCTCTGAGAAAATTGTACTGACTAAGCATATACACAGATGGTCATTTAAGATTACAACACAGTGGATGATGCAAGCAGACACCAGTCCTGATAGGAGGATTTAAACAGTTGTGATAAACACAGAACTATACAGATCTAGAGGACATAAATGCAGACCTGCATATATATATATAAAAAAATAATTGTGAATGAATATAATATATTCTAAAAATCCGAGTGTCTGTTATTTGCAGATAAAGGTAGGTCAACAATGCATATAAAAATCCATATAACAATTCATAAATGAAGTGGTGATATAGATACAGCTCCTAGAAAGGAAGTTCTCCATTTCCTGGAATGCAAAACAAAAAAGGTCTAGGAATGGAACGCAAGACTACAGAACACACTTAGGTTGCACTAAATACAAACAGTTTATTGCAATATAACAAATATAACACTACACAATATAAACCAGAATCAAAGCGTATCTGCTTAGAGTGCTGGAGTCTTAGGAGGGTCCTTGCCGAATGGCATGTCCTCCCAGAAACGAACACTGCTTTCTGCAAAGCCACAGGCAGCACTGCCTGCACAGTTATAGATACTCACTCAGAACAAACAATCATCATCATCATCATCATCATCATCATCATCATCATCATCATCATCATCGCCGCCGCCGCCACCACCACCACCACCATCATCCACCATCATCATCATCATCATCATCATCATCATCATCATCATCATCATCATCATCATCATCATCATCATCATCATCATCATCATCATCATCATCATTCTATTCAGCCCTTGTTGATCCTCTGCTGGAGGAATGCCTCCTTAATGATAATATAATATATAGTTATAGTATATGTAGAAAGATGGTGGAGCACTGCAAAAAAATAGGGCTGGAGGCAGATCCGTGAAAAATAAAAATGCTTTAATCCAAATGCATGGTAGCAACAGCTACATTAAAAGGGTCCTCTAACGCGTTTCGCGCTTTAACAGCGCTTTATCAAAGTGAGTGACCTACTATGTTTATGGTTATTGTGACTATAGGGTATGTGCAGGGCTCCAGCCTATGATACAGGATATGTTCTATCCACATAGTGATTGCACTGGGAGTCTCTTTATATAAGGGCTTCCATGTGGTTTCACTTTTAAAGTGGTTATTATTGCTCTGTCCTTGTTAGGCTTCATATGGTGAGCCATATACCCTGTCACACATCCACACATTAAATATACAATATTAAATATACAATTAACGTACCCCGGTCTCCTAAGCATTATGGCCAACATTGCACAATCCTGGATTTAGAAGCACCATCAAGAGATTCATTTCTCATCCTTTGCTGTAATATATAGTTATATACACATTCATATCAGTGGAGGCATAATTTAACACATCTTTTTTGCCATGTCACTAAATTCCATAGTGCACTTGATTTTCTACCATTGCTACTCGGTCCTTTTCCATGTTGTAACGTCTCTGTGGTAATTACTTTGTCATCTTGTCCTTGTTATTGCCCTCATGTGTGACCTCTTGTTCTACATTTATTTATCTGGAATAGCATCTCTTCTTTACCTAATTTATAATCATAAGGTGTTCCAAAATACAAATCTTTTATTGTCCTGTACTTCCTCTTACTGACCATTTTCTTGACCTCCTTAACTGATTTTCTCAGAACTATATTTAGTGCTTGATAATGCCAATTACTTAACACAAGTTACTGTGTTAAATTGTGTTAAAATGAAACATATATCATTTCTCAATATGTCATTATTGTCCTTCAAAATTCCAAAGTGTCTGACTGTTTCTATTAAGTGGCTGCATCCTAGGCAGCAGTTATTTTTCCTTCCAAGGCACAGTTTAAAGAAGCAGCAGTGACTCAAGTTTTATTTCCTGTAATTACTTTTATTACATGGGTATTGTGCCGATGTTTTTCTCTCAACGCGAACCTTCTTCAGGGATGTATATTTACAACTAATTTCAGCAATGGCATATTATTTTCAACAATTTACCATGTGATGCAAAAATAAGTGAGAGCTTCAGTTGGAGGTAAAAATTGGAATAATAGAGTATATTTTGATGTTTTGAAAAAGCTATTGTCTCTTGCTCAAATCAAGCAGTATTGGCCTGCAAATTTAATTCACCAGTTGAAAAGCAGAGTGGCAGCTAGATAGGAGAATGAGGGAACAGACATACCAAAACATTATCCATCTGAAGAAAATTCTACTATTTTCAATTGAATCTCAAACTGTACTGTAGAATGTATAGCAAAATCTATAATATGCATGAACAGGGCAGCTGACAGAAAGAGAGCAGTGGTATATATAGTGGTGTATATATATGTATATATTAGTTGGAGTAACATGGAAAAGGGAGCCTTGCAACTACAGTACCTGGAAGATCATTGGGGAGACCTTCATTCAGCAGTGATTCACAAGGGCTAAAGATGATATATATATATATATATATATATATATATATATATATATATATATATATATAGTAGCGGCACACTTTATTCTAACAAATCACCGTTTTTTCCCTGGCTGGTTCCTGGAATGCCACACTGTTCACCCGGAGCATGCCGCATTCCCAGCCAGGGGTCATGCCCGGCTGACGCGCGGTTGATGTGTTAATTGATAATGGTTCAGGATTTACTAGGCTGCAATGCTTCGCGTGTCCGCCAGATGGCATAAATTCATGAATTGTAATGCAGTATATATATATATATATATACTGTATAACAACAACCCCTATAACCCCTAACATACAGTACTGTACACATACAGTACTGTATACTGTATGCACATCAATGATACTATAGGCCGGCGGGGGCGAGATGTGTTTTCAGCAGAGAGAGATCCGCTGCTCTCTCTGCGCAAACATCGGCACATTAAAAATGATTTCAAATACATTTTTATTCATAGTGTAGATGTGCAAGGGGGTCTCCGGAGCTGAACCGCGTTGGTTTCAGGTCCGGGGACCCCCTGCTTCCCGAGATACAGGCCCCTTTATGAGGTGCCTGTATCTCGGGGAGCAGGGGGTCCCCAGACCTAAAATCAAAGCGGTTCAGCTCCGGAGACACCCTGCACATCTACACTATGAATAAAAATGTATTTTAAATGTATTTATTTCTATTCATGTATTTATTTAGATTTATTTATTAATTGTGCTGCTGCTGTGTGTGAATTTTTTTTATTGTGGGTAGCGGGGGTGGGTGAAGGGGGTATTAGCCCTAACGGTGGTTGTTTAGGGCTTGCGTGGGGGTAGCGGGTGCACTTAACCCCTTCACGATCGTAGCAGTATTAACTGCTACGGTCGTGAAGGGGTTAAGTGCACCCGCAACCCCCCCGGGCCAAATACCCCCTGCACCCACCACCGCTACCCACAATTAAAAAATAGTAATCTGTGTAAAGCCCCCTCCCCCCTAATGTTTCTGTTAAATCACCCTGCCTTGAGTGTAATCTGTTTAAAGCCCCCTCTCCCCTAATGTTTCTGTTAAATCTCCCTGCCTTGAGTGTAATCTGTATAAAGCCCCCTCCCCCTATTCTGTCTGTTAAATCTCCCTGCCTGTGTTGCTGTGAGTGCAGTTTATGTAAATGTGGGGAGGGGGAGTGGGTTATAACCCCACCTCCTTGACTGTGATCTGTGTAAAGCCCCCTCCCCCTAATGTGTCTGTTAAATCTCCCTGCCTGTGTTGCTGTAAGTGCAGTTTATGTAAATGTGGGGAGGGGGGGGACCCGATGTGCATACTGTGAGGTCTAACCACCCTCACCCACTACCCACATACCGTTACCCTCCCCATCCTGGCCATGGCCCCTCCGCTTCTGCAAAACAGACACAAAAATTAAAACATCCAAAGTAATGTCCCCTAACCCCGTAATCAACATAGCGGTTATTAACCGCTACAGTCATTAAGTGGTTAACCCACCCTCACCCACCATCTTGGGACGCCTACATACCCTCCCACACTAACCCCTCACCCCGTGAGGCCTAACCCCTTTCACCCACTACCCACAAGGGAGGCCTACCCACATACCATTGGGGAACCCCCCCCACCCCCAGTATCCACAATAAAAACAATAGTGAACCAAATTAAACATCATTATATTTATTAAATACATTACCCACCCCCTGTGCCCCCCCATAAATACAAGATTTATCCTTTTATAAACAGGGTTCATAACGCAGCCCCACGTGAGTCCCCGGTGGGCTGGCGGGGCACCTGACAGACCTACAGGGTACCAGCAGCCCTTTTCAAACAGGTTCTGGAGGCCTGCTGGTGGGTCCCGCCAGCACCATTGCCCCCAGGTGGTCTCCTTGGGTCACCGTGGGCCACAATTGGGTCCCCACGGTAGGCCCAAGGATGTCTGGGAGCCCCGGGTCAGACCCACAGGTGTATGCGGGGCCTCGGGTGGTTCCCACGGGGGTCTGGGGAACTCACGGGTGCTCACTACAGGTCCGCGGTGCCCCCACAGAAGTGGGACCACACATCTTAAACCCCGAACCTACGGGTCGGCAGTGCCCCCACAGAAGTGGGACCACACAGCTTCATCCCCGCAGACTACGGGTCCGCGGTGCCCCCACAGATGTGAGGCCACCGCTTCATCCCCGCATGTGTCACCCGTGGAACCACCAGCCTGGTACCCGTGAGATACCACACACATGATGAACCAATATACAAATAAATGTAGAAGGGTTATCAAAACCATACTGTACTACAAATAACACTTCTCCATACAGACACACTACATTACAATGAATTTCCTTAATAATCCTAACTGATCTTACAATCTAAATCATCAAATGCCAATGAAAAACCTCACATTCCAATCAATACATTGCATTTACATTGTATAAATGATGCATAAAATCTATGCACCATATACATTCTGCAAATGAATGTGAACAAAATTATTGCAAGCTAAATACAAATACAGTACAGGACCTCCAAACAAGTCAACTATTTTAACCAATCAAGTAAACAAAAATCAATTAGCAATCATTATTTACATCCCTAAACATTTGACAGTCTATCCCGAACAATGGAACAATGAAACAATTAACTAATTCACGCCTCGAGCAGAACAATTCAGCATGTGAAAAAATATAAGTACCAACCGGAATACAAACTTTAAAACCAAGGCTAACCCTGAACACAAGCACACAATATCAACAATTACATCTTTCAAATTTTAAAATACTTTAAACACACAATAAAGCATAGCAGCATAGACAAATTAATTTAAAACACATGAAAGAAAGCTTTTAAAACAACATCATTTCTTACCCTGTATGTATATATCTCTCTAGACATATATACATACATACAGTTGCAAGAAATGATATACCACAAAAAAAAAATACACGTTAAAAAAGCTTTTAAAAAAATTAACAAGTTAAATAAAATACATTTCTTTAGTTCACTTACCATTACTTGCCCCCTCCGACTCCCGTTGCGCACCTTACTCACGAACCAATCCACGAACAGGAACCCATAAAATAATAAACCATAAAAAAAATAAACATTACACTAAAAATCCAAATCAATCCACGGGTCTATATATATATATGTAGAGGTATCAGTACCGTGTTAGCCGAGCTTCAATAATCAAAAAATAAATAGATGATACCGTTCTGTGGCTAACGTAATGCTTTTATTTGTGCGAGCTTTCGAGATACACTGATCTCTTCTTCCGGCGATGTTACAATGAATGAAGCAAGGATTACTTAAAAACAGTGTCTCTTGGAATGTTATCTGTACAGTATATACAGTATATATATATATATATATATATATATATATATATACACATATATATTTATTTATATTCATGTATTTATTTATTTATTTAGATTTATTTATTAATTGTGGGGCTGCTGTGCGTGAATTTTTTTTATTGTGGGTAGCGGGGGTGGGTGAAGTTGGTATTTGGCCCTTGGTGTGAGTTTAGGACTTGCGGGGGGGTTGCGGGTGCACTTAACCCCTTCACGACCATAGCAGTTAATACCGCTACAGTCGTGAAGGGGTTCAGTGCACCCGCAACCCCCCCCCCGCAAGCCCTAAACAACCACCGTTGGGGCTAATACCCCCTTCACCCACCCCCGCTACCCACAATAAAAAAAATTCACACACAGCAGCAGCACAATTAATAAATAAATCTAAATAAATAAATAAATACATGAATAGAAATAAATACATTTAAAATACATTTTTATTCATAGTGTAGATGTGCAGGGGGTCTCCGGAGCTGAACCGCTTTGGTTTTATGGATGGGGACGGCCAGCTTCCCGAGATACAGGCCCCTTTAGGGGGTGCCGGTATCCCTCTCCTTTGTTTACATGCCGCGGTCACGTGATCGAGACCTTTAAATGCAGAGGGATACCGGCACCTCATAAAGGGGGCTGTATCTCGGGAAGCAGGGGGTCCCCGGACCTGAAACCAACGCGGTTCATGTCCGGAGACCCCCTGCACATCTACACTATGAATAAAAATGTATTTTAAATAATTTTTAATGTGCCGATGTTTGCGCAGAGAGAGCAGCGGTTCTCTCTCTGCTGCAAACACATCTCGCCAGGGGACGGCCTATAGTATCATTGATGTGCATATACAGTACTGTATGTGTATTTTAGGAGTTATAGGGGTTGTTGTTATACAGTATATACTGTATATATACAGTATATACTGCATTACAATTCATGAATTTCTCGGCTTCAAAGACCACAGCTCGCAAACGCCCCCATGCTTTTTTACACGGCATTGCAGTATTGCAGCCAGCGGGAATAAAATGCTTAAATCACAGCCCCGAAAATAACGCAATACACCCCGGGAGAAAACGACACAAAACCGCACATCACCGGGATATTCTGAAATTCGCGGAGCTAGCCAAGTAAGAATAAAGTTGGTCGCCACTGTGTATATATATATATATATATATATATATATATATATATATATATATATATATAGATCTATAACTAGAGATATAGCACTATCGATATAGATAATATATATATATATATATATATAGATCTATATCTATTTTGATAGTGCTATATCTATATATATAGATCTATATCTATATCTATCTATCTATATATATATATAAAAGGAAAAAAGAGGAGAGAGCACACGCCCCATAGTGTAAAACTGTATATTTAATGAGGGAAAGGGGAGGAAGGGGGGTTAAAAATGCACTCACACTCTTGCACTTTATCATACATCCACTGGCCCTCGACATCTGCCCATCCTGGTTGAGATCGGGTATACCCCCAGGACGGAAAGCAGCAACCGGATGGTGGTGATTATTATCACACAATGCCTATTTTATCTGTACTTTTGTGAGTGCATTTTTTAACCCCCCCTTCCTCCCCTTTCCCTCATTAAATATACAGTTTTACACTAAAAAAAAAAAAGGAAAAAAGAGGAGAGAGTGCACGCCCCATAGTGTAAAACTGTATATTTAATGAGGGAAAGGGGAGGAAGGGGGGTTAAAAATGCACTCACTTTTAACCCCCTTCCTCCCCTTTCCTTCATTAAATATACAGTTTTACACTATGAGGCGTGCGCTCTCTCCTCTTTTTTCCTTTTAGATTCCCTATGGACGTGGTTTGTCCATTCTGAGAGCAGCCGGAGACCCCTTGCACCAGCATCCATTTCTACATTGGACTTTTCATTTGAGGACTGGTTTTTACCCTCTTCTTTCATTTATTATTGTGTATTCACATGCATTTTCATTGTTTAGTGTTTGTTTGTGTATAGTTATCCTTAGTTATTTAGCACAGGCATCGAGTACATTTTGTGCCATCACAGTATTAGATTATTTCTTTGATATTTATTTATTATTTATATATATATATATATATTATATTTTACAAACCATTAGCACATTATTTCTAGATTATTCACCACATATATCCAGAGGCGCTGCTTTTTTCTTTTGTTTCTCTCTCTCTCTCTCTCTCTCTCTCTCTCTCTCTCTCTCTCTCTCTCTCTCTCTCTCTCTCTCTCTCTCTCTCTCTCTCTCTCTCTCTCTCTCTATATATATATATATATATATATATATAACAAAAGACAGGGGTGCCCAATGCTACATCCAATTGACAAAACATATAAAGTAATAAGTATAAAGTTTGAATACTTCAATAATAATAATATTTACTTGATTATTTAGTTAAACCCTTTGGCCAAAGCGTCATAAGCCTGCATACCACGTCAAGGTAAACCAAAATTAATGCAGGTCCTACACTACACTGTGAACCCTTCCCTTTACCTCTTTATGAGGGGAAAGTATCATAGTAGATCCTTTTCTTTGCAGCAGAGTGATATATATATATATCCCTGACTACTATTCTGCCCAATGGGCTAGCCGTAAACCCTGGTACTATCAGGTTGCCAGTAGTTGGTATGGGGTTTTCCCCCTCACCTTTGGTACCGTATTTGAGTGACAGCAGAGGGTCGTACATCCTGTTGTAGCTGGGACAACGGGGTGCCCACCTTCTGGCTGTACTTAAGGGCAGGACCGCCCTAAAGTTAGTAGTTGTTCCTTCCCTCTGAGGAAGACAGGTCACACAACTGGGAGCCAGAGATTGGGGCCTTCCCATGTGCTCTTCCCTCCTGGGGAGAGTGAGTGTGGACCATACTTCTGCCTCTGCTAGGGAGGTGGAGAAGAGCTAGGATGGCTGCGGGTGCCCTTGGCCTGTAGTGACAGTCCAGGGACCATCTTCAGTGATAGCTGACCTGACAAACTGTATCTGGCAATAGACTGTGTAACAGCTGTGTAACTGTTACTGCAGAGTGTAGTAATAAACCCGCTCCTGTTTCGCAATATGCCTCCTGCCTGGTGTGTAACCTTACTGGGGGGAGAGGTAATAAGTTCTAACGTGGGAGATCACATTCAGTTCCTGTAGCCTACGGCAGATGGAGGCGCTGCACTGCTAAGGAGATATGTGGGGTTTGAACCCCAGAAGCCTGTTCCTGTGTCCCCACTACCATCGGTTGATGACTCAGGCCTCCTGTTGCCAGCAGGTATATGCACCACACACCCTGTAATGGCCCCTATCTGTGATTGGGCGGGGGAAACACCGTTATATAGATAGATAGATAGATAGATAGATAGATAGATAGATAGATAGAGAGAGAGAGAGAGAGAGAGAGAGATAGGTAGATAGATAGATAGATAAAAAATATATATATATATTGATTGGGCGGGGGAAACACCGTTATATAGATAGATAGATAGATAGATAGATAGATAGATAGATAGATAGATAAAAAAAATATATATATATATATATGTAACATTCACTTATACACATATACACATTCACTTGACTAATAATTAAGGGATGGGTCTGCCTATTCAGCTCATACGAGGTAGATGCTAAGTAAAGATCAATAACAGATGGGCTTAATTTGATAGAGGGCTTCCAATCAAACAAACATACCTGTGTGATGAACTAAAATTAGAAAGTACTCCATAGTATTCAGTATGCATCTAGGTCTAAGGATATTAAAAGGTGTAGAGAGCATCCACAGATGATAACTCCAGTATTAACTCCACAGACTTTATGTGACACAGCCAGATATAGATATAAAACTATATATAAAACTACCTTACTTGAAACTGCAGAACTTTAAGCTATGGAGAGCTCTTGGTTCCAAAGGTATAGCTGAGGGGGAGATAGAGGCATTGATGAAATAGGTAGATGATAAGTGTAGTGTTGAGTATAGTGTGTGTGGTGTACACATTTCACACACAGGAGTGGAGGTGACTCTGGGTATGGTTGTGATGTGATCCTTAGTGAAACAACAACTGTTAATGGTCTTGGTGGTAGCATCAGTGAAGAAGGTGATCATGATAATAATGATAGTAGTTAATCACTCTGTGAGCAGCAGGCAGTCATAGCATTGGATACCACCACCACAACTATTAGCACTAGGCTCCTCCCAGTAGTATATTGAAAAACAACAGTGACTGTTACTTGCCTATATATTCCATATTTGAAAGTAGAAAAAAAAATAGAAGCCCAACATTCAAAACCCTCTATGTTGTGAGCTTCAGAAACAACATCATCATAATCATAATCATCAGTCATCGTCATCAAGAGTGTATGGTTCTGCTACTGGTAGATGAAGTGACATGGGGAGAGAGACATCAGAGATAGCTGAAGCAGGGCATTCTCCTAGAATGCCACTTATGCGAGCAGCAGTTAAAGTCTAAGGCTTTAATTCATGTCAGCTAGTTTCAACATATTTCTTCAATTACTGTAAAATCCAGCGTTTGAAATTCTTTTTAACATTGAGGATGAGGATATCTGCTGTTTCTGTCGTGCAATTGTGAAGTAAGTGTGCTAATATGGGGACTTTTCTGGGTACCTTTGCACTTCAGAGACTCATATAATACATAATCATATGGAAAAGAAGTGAGAAGGGCACAAGCAGTTGCACCGTTGTGAGAAGGGATAGCTCAATTTTTGGTACACGATCCCATTATTCAGTTAATTTTGGTGATGGTGATGATGATCATCATGATGATGAAGATGTACTTGGTGGTAATAGTGATGATGTGGAGGAAGAGGTGGCTGTGGGGATGGCTCCAGCAAGAGATGCTATTAGCAGTGGGCAGTAAAGAAGTGTACATTTTTTTCTAGGAAAACTTGCCTAATTTTAAACTTTTCAGTTCGCAAAAAAGTTCACTTCTATCCAAAAGTTTGCAACAAGTTTGCTTAACGCATGTTCGTGTTTGAAAATTCGCTGAAAATGTCAAGGTTGCAGTGCTGCTATTTAGCCACTTTAAACAAGTAAAACGGCGAATTTTGAACACTTTGGGCTGTTACACAAGCACTTTTGGCAGGCTAAATGTTTGCTGGATTTGCAAACTTTTTAAGAATTCGCTTTAACCTACAAAGACATGGGAGAAATGGAAATGATAAGACAAACAGGGATATCTAAATACCCAATACATTAACCCACTGTTAACAAAGCTTTTGATTGTGCATTTATCATTGCTTACATTTTGCTGAACAGCAAATTAACCAAAATCATTAATAGTGCCACTTCTGATGGTAAACAGAACATCTATGTTGGTACAGTTCTTGGCTTGTTGAGTGTTTGTACTAAAAGTTCCATCTATTACACGAGGGTGGAGGGGAAGGCTCAATGACATACTCATTAAATATAATGTTTCTCATTTCACGAGAAACTCTTACATAGTTACATAGGGCCTTATTCAGAGAACATTCAAAAAAAAATTCGCCAGGGATTTTAAAATGAATGTTTTTTGGGCGTTGCTATCACGGTATTCTGAAAGGCTCGAATACCTGTGATAGCAGAATGCCCAAACCTGGCGAGTTGCTGCCAGCGAGAGCCTCGAGCCTCTGAAAAGGCAAAAACCAGCGATTCATTTCTGCTGCAGAGAGAGCTGCTCTGAGAGAGCCGCCTCTCCCAGCGGAAATGTCGCCCGAAATTTATTAATTTAAATATCAATTTCTTTAATAGTGTAGAGGTGCAGGGGGTCTCCGGAGCTGAACCACATTGGTTTTGTGTCCGGGGACCCCCTGCTTCCCGAGATACAGGCCTCTTTATGGGGTGCCGGTATCTCCTATGCAAGGAAATGTCCCGGTCACGTGACGCGGGACATTTCAATGCAGAGGGATACCGGCACCCCATAATGGGGCCTGTATCTCGGGAAGCAGGGGGTCCCCGGACACAAAACCAACGTGGTTCAGCTCCGGAGACCCCCTGCACCTCTACACTATTAAAGAAATGGATATTTAAATTAATATGTAAAAACACATCAATACACGCCCCTCACTCCCCCCTGGCCAAATCCATACAGTACAGTAATGGGCAAATTAACTATTATCCAGATATGGATAATATATTATTTGCCCATTATTAAACACTGCAGTCGCATACATAAATAAAATAAATAAATACAGTTATACTTACCACAACAGCAGGTCCCTCTGTCCTCCGTTGCCAGAAAGCATATATTGAAAAAAAAAATACATTCTAATGGTCCCTAACCCCTTAATCACCTAACCGCTATAGTTATTAAGGGGTTAACCCACCCTGACCCGTGAGGCCTAAGCACCCACCCCAGAATGACTATACCCACCCTATACCCATTGAGTAGTATAGTGGTACATCATACCCATATAATAATAATATGGGCATGATAAGCCTCTATAGCACTCAATGGGCACCCTAATAAAAATACAGTAATACACAAGACACACAGTAATAAAACCTAACTATACTCCCAAAAAACACACTTCACTAAATAAAATCAGTAGCCAGCTAATCCAATCAATAGAAGCAATTACAACATCAACAATTAATTAATTAAACCATTACCCAATCAAACCAATTAATCCCTAAAGCAACTCAAAATGAATAGTAACACTAACCAATGTAAACAATGAATTAATCCTACATTAATTAATGTAACCATTAAAAGACAAATAAATACATTAAAACTATCTCTGAACTATCCATAAAACACATTAGCTAACATAATATAACTTTAAGTACAAGCGAACACCAATCGCAAACCTTTTAATACATTAACCATAAACAAACAATCACATCCACATCAATAACAAGCGAGAAATGCCCCCCAAATATTGGCATAATAATGTATTAATCTGTACCCGAAAGAGGTACAGATTAATATATTATCAGTCAATGTGCCTCCCCCAAAAAATCAAAAAACACACCCAAAAAATAGACCTGTAAAAAGAGACATTTACAAACATAGAATATCTTACTTACCATTAGAAGCAGTGGCCCTCCGACTCCCGGGGTAACAGGAAGCTCACGTACCTTGAAGGCCTCCAACAGCATCCGATGCCATCATCCATCAGGATCCGGCTCAGGTACCCCAAACTTCTTTTTTCTTTCTTTACTCACCGTCTTCTATCTTCATCTGTAACCATTTCTTGTTGTTCTTTATCTTCTTTCTTCATCTGTCAATCCATAAAACCCCATGTTAAATCCCAGCCGATGCTGTCTCGTCGGCTTCTTGGGCTCAAATGAGGCGTCACGGCCTTAAATATGGCTTGTGACGTCACATTTACCCTCAAAATGGTTAACAGCCACCTGATTGGCTGTTAAAACCATGTTCCGACTTAAATTGTTTTTATTGCCGTGACGTCACTTAAAGGGAATGATGCCAGCCAATCAGAATGGCTGTGCTTCATTTGCCTTTAAGATGACGTCACGAAGCCGGCGTCACATGGTATTTCAGCCAATCAGATCGTGGGAACCAATTCCACACTCTGATTGGCTGAACTACCTTGTCACACAGTGGCCATCTTGGATTTACTGACGTCATGTTAAAGGTAAATGAAGCACAGCCATTCTGATTGGCTGGCATCATTCCCTTTAAGTGACGTCACAGCAAAAAAAAAAAATTACGTCTGCACATGGTTTTAACAGCCAATCAGGTGGCTGTTAACCATTGTGAGGGTAAATGTGACGTCACAAGCCATATTTAAGGCCGTGACGCCTCATTTGAGCCCAAGAAGCTGACGAGACAGCATCGGCTGGGATTTAACATGGGGTTTTATGGATTGACAGATGAAGAAAGAAGATAAAGAACAACAAGAAATGGTTACAGATGAAGATAGAAGACGGTGAGTAAAGAAAGAAAAAAGAAGTTTGGGGTACCTGAGCCGGATCCTGATGGATGATGGCATCGGATGCTGTTGGAGGCCTTCAAGGTACGTGAGCTTCTTGTTACCCCGGGAGTCGGAGCGCCACCGCTTCTAATGGTAAGTAAGATATTCTATGTTTGTAAATGTCTCTTTTTACAGGTCTATTTTTTGGGTGTGTTTTTTGATTTTTTGGGGGAGGCACATTGACTGATAATATATTAATCTGTATCTCTTTCGGGTACAGATTAATACATTATTATGCCAATATTTGGGGGGCATTTCTCGCTTGTTATTGATGTGGATGTGATTGTTTGTTTATGGTTAATGTATTAAAAGGTTTGCGATTGGTGTTCGCATGTACTTAAAGTTATATTATGTTAGCTAATGTGTTTTATGGATACTTCAGAGATAGTTTTAATGTATTTATTTGTCTTTTAATGGTTACATTAATTAATGTAGGATTAATTCATTGTTTACATTGGTTAGTGTTACTATTCATTTTGAGTTGCTTTAGGGATTAATTGGTTTGATTGGGTAATGGTTTAATTAATTAATTGTTGATGTTGTAATTGCTTCTATTGATTGGATTAGCTGGCTACTGATTTTATTTAGTGAAGTGTGTTTTTTGGGAGTATAGTTAGGTTTTATTACTGTGTGTCTTGTGTATTACTGTATTTTTATTAGGGTGCCCATTGAGTGCTATAGAGGCTTATCATGCCCATATTATTATTATATGGGTATGATGTACCACTATACTACTCAATGGGTATAGGGTGGGTATAGTCATTCTGGGGTGGGTGCTTAGGCCTCACGGGTGAGTGAAGAGGGTATTAGCCCTAAGGATGGGTGTTTAGACCTTGTGGGGGGGTAGCGGTTGGGTTAACCCCTTTATTACCTTTGCGGTATTAACCGCTAAGGTAATGAAGGGGTTAACTCCCCCCACAACCCCCCCGCAATGCCTAAACAGCCACTAAGGGCCAAATTCCCCCTTCACCCACCCCCGATAGCCACAGTATTGCATTGTACTGTATGTTTATTACTGTAAGCCTGGCATGGGTGTTTAACCCCTTCATTGCCTTAGCGGTTAGCCGCTAAGGTAATGAAGTTGCTGTACATTCATGTTTCCTGCCTCGGATGCATGCCGGGGGGGGTCCGGAGCTGCTATTAATGGCTATCAGCTCCGGAGACCCCCGGCATCAATCCGAGGCAGGAAAGGGGCCTGATTTCTTCTAAGTCCCGACCCATCGCAGCTCATCGAGGCATTTCCCCACCAATTGTCCAACAATTTTGTGGGGAAGTGGATTTGGGGAGAAAATCATTTTTTAAGCCTGCGATGGGCTGCGATGGGCCGCGACACCCGACTCGCGGGTCTCTGAATGGCGGAAGTTTATCAACCCTCCGAAAATGGTCGATAAGGGCCTGATCGCTGCTCAGTCAGCGAATTTCAGATGGAGATAAAATTTTGCGTCAATACAGGCCGTTATCGAGCACTTATCGAGGCTATCTGAATACCAGTAGCCATTTTGGTCGATAAGTGCTCGATAAGGGCCTTATCGAGGCTTTCTGAATAAGGCCAAAAGTTACATAGTAGATGAGGTTGAAAAAAGACGTACGTCCATCAAGTTCAACCTTTGCTAAATTTAGACAACAGATACTTTATTCTATATATATACTTACTTATTGATCCAGAGGAAGGCAAACAAAAAACCCCATTAAGGGGAAAAATTAATTCCTTCCTGTCTCCAAGAATTGGCAATCGGATTAATCCGTGGATCAACATCCTTGTATACTTATTTGGTATATCCCTGTATACCTTTCCCATCTAAAAAGATGTCCAACCTTTTTTTGAACAAATCTATTGTATCTGCCATCACAGTCTCCATGGGTAATGAATTCCACATTTTAACTGCCCTTACTGTAAAGAACCCTTTCCTTTGTTGCTGGTGAAATTTCCTTTCCTCCAACCTTAAGGGATGGCCCCGAGTCCTTTGTACTGCCTGTGGGATGAATAGTTCTTTTGAAAGCTCCTTGTATTGTCCCTGAATATACAGTATTTGTATATAGTTATCATATCCCCTCTTAAACGCCTCTTTTCTAATGTAAATAAATCTAATTTAGCTAGCCTCTCCTCATAAGTTAGAATGTCCATCCCCTTTATTAATTTGGTGGCTCTTCTCTGCACTTTCTCTAGTTCCACAATGTCTTTTCTTAGGATTGGTGCCCGAAATTGTACTCCATATTCAAGGTGTGGTCTTACTAATGCTTTGTAAAGGGGCATAATTATGTTTACTTCCCTTCCATCCATTGCCCGTTTGATGCAAGATAAGATCTTGTTTGCCTTTGCAGCTACTGCATGACATTGGGCACGATTGCTAAGCCTGCTGCCTACAAGCACTCCTAAATCCTTCTCCATCAAGGATTCCCCCAATATATCTCCATTTAATTTGTAAGTCGCCTTTTCATTCTTGCATCCCAAATGCATAACCTTACATTTATCTGTATTAAACCTTATTTGCCATTTACCTGCCCACGTTTCCAGTCTCTCCAAGTCCTTCTGAAGAGAAATTACATCCTGCTCTGATTCTATTACCTTACACAATTTAGTATCATCAGCAAAGATGGAGACTTTGCTCTTGATCCCAACCTCAAGGTCATTAATAAACAAGTTAAAAAGCAGGGGTCCCAGTACCGATCCTTGAGGTACTCCACTCACGACTTTAGCCCAACCTGAAAAAGTTCCATTTATGACAACCCACTGTTGTCTGTCCTTTAACCAGTTTTCAATCCAGGTGCATATATTATTACTGAGTCCAATTTTCTTTATTTTGTACACCAACCTCTTGTGTGAAACCGTATCAAAAGCCTTTGCAAAATCTAAGTAGACCACATCAACTGCATTACCCTGGTCTAAATTCCTACTTACCTCCTCAAAGAAACAAATAAGGTTAGTTTGGCAAGATCTATCCTTCATAAATCCATGCTGACTATTACTAATAATTTTGTTTTCCATTAGGTATTCCTGAATATTATCCCGTATTAAACCTTCAAGTAGTTTCCCTACTATTGAAGTCAGGCTTACAGGTCTGTAATTCCACGGGTGTGATCTAGCTCCCTTTTTAAATATAGGCACCACATCTGCTTTACGCCAATCTTGTGGTACTGAGCCTGTGGAAATGGAGTTCTTGAATATTAAATATAATGGTTTTGCTATTACTGAGCTTAACTCCTTGAAAACTCTTGGATATATGCCATCGGGGCAAGGTGCCTTATTTACTTTAATTTTTTCAAGTCGCTTATGAACTTCTTCCTCAGTTAACCAATTGGTCATTAATATGGAGGTTGTGGCTTCCTCCTGTTGCGCTACTATTGAACTTGATTCTTCCCTGGTAAACACAGAGGCAAAGAATTTGTTTAATACCTCTGCTTTTTCCTTATCTCCAATAATCTGCCTACCCATCTCACACTGAAAGGGTCCTATATTTTCTTTTATCATTTTTTTGTTATTAAGGTACTTAAATAACTTTTTAGGGTTGACCTTACTTTCTATTGCAATCCTTTTTTCATTATCCATTTTTGCTAATTTAACGGCCCTTTTGCAATTTTTGTTACATTCCTTATAATTCTGATACGATGTCTCTGTCCCTTCTGACTTAAAGAATCTAAACGCCTTCCTCTTCTTGTCCATTTCCTCCCCTACCTGTTTATTTAGCCACATTGGTTTTGACTTATTTCTTTTATACTTATTACCCAAGGGTATACACTGATAAGTGTGCTTTTCTAACAATGTTTTAAAGACTGCCCATTTATCTTCTACATTTTTCCATGCAAAAACATCATCCCAATGTATTACTACTAGATTAGACCTCAGTTTATTAAAATCTGCCTTTCTAAAGTTTAAAGTCTTTGTTGAACCCAAGTAATCTGTTTTTTGATAATTTATTTCAAATGAGACCATGTTATGATCACTGTTACCCAAATGTTCCAGGACTTGAATATTTGTTATTACTTCTACATTGTTTGATATGACCAAATCCAGAACTGCCCCTCTCCTGGTTGGTTCCTCAATAATTTGGGTCATATAATTATCTTTAAGCACCCCCAAAAACCTGTTTCCTTTTGTTGTAACGCTAATCTCATTGCCCCAGTCTATGTCTGTAAATTAAAATCCCCCATTATGCAAACATGACCCAGTTTTGATGCCTTCTCCATTTGCAAATGTATTTTAGCTTCCTCAATCTCACAGATATTTGGTGGTTTGTAGCATATTCCCACAAACATTTTCTTTATACTTTTACCTCCACTGCTAATTTCTATCCACAAGGTCTCTACATTTTCATCATTCCCTTCATAGACATCATCCCTTATAATAGGTTTTAGATCTGGTTTAACATATAGACATACTCCACCTCCCCTTCTATTTGTTCGATCCTTCCGAAAAAGAGAATACCCCTTTAAATTAACTGTCCAGTCATGAGTTTCATTCCACCATGTTTCAGTAATGCCTATGATATCATACTGCTCCCTTGTAGCTATTAATTCAAGCTCCCCCATTTTATCTGTCAGGCTTCTTGCATTAGCAAGCATGCAATTATGTTTTTTTCAGCTTGTACTATTATCTTATCTGCTCCTTCCTTTCTGCTCCCACTTGGTTTAGTCTTTAGAAGTTTTCTAGTATTATCTCTATTTACTATGGGTATCTAACTGCTTGTCAAACTTGCACTTGCACCCATTCTACCTCCATACCACCTTGTATCCTCATCTATTCCATTTAGTTCATTATCTGTTTCATTCCCCTCCCCCCTCCATCCTAGTTTAAAATCTCCTCCAACCTTTTTAGCATTCTCCCCCCTAGCACAGAAGATCCCTCTTCATTGAGGTTCAATCCGTCCCTAGAATATAGATGGCACCTCTTAGAAAAGGAGTCCCAGTGCTCTAAAAACCCAAACCCCTCCTTCCTACACCACTTTCTTAGCCATGCATTAACCTCCCTGATCTCTGACTGTCTCCCTGCGGTAGCGCATGGCACTTGTAGTATTTCAGAAAATACTACCTTGGAGGTCCTTGCTTTAAACTTTTGGCCTAGATCCCTGTAATCATTTTTTAGGAACCTCCATCTTTCTCTAACTTTGTCATTGGTGCCAACATGTACCAAGACCGTCGGGTCAATCCCAGCCCCCCCCCCCCCAACAATCTGTCTACCCAATCCGCAATGTGCCGAACCCGAGCACACGGGAGACAACAAACTGTTCGGTTCATGCGGTCCCGGCAACAGATTGCCCTATCTACCTTCCTAATAATGGAGTCCCCTACCACCACAATCTTTCTTTGCATCTGAGCATCCTGAGTCCCCACTGTGCTGGAGGAACTATTCCCCTGGCTGCTAGAGGAATTAGCCTCCCCCAGCCTTGCCATTTCTGCCCCAACATTCCCAATATCTTCACTCAACATGGCAAATCTATTGGGATGTGTCAGCTCAGAAACAACCTGTCTCTCCCTATTGCCCCTGCTTCCCCTTCTAACTGTCACCAAGCTACCTACTTGCTCCTCACTAACAGCAACTAAGCTACCTACCTGCTCCTCACTAAAAGCGCCACCATCTGCACCACTAGTCGAAGCAAGGGCCTGCTCAGTGAGCTCTAATTCCCTTTCAAGATTGCCAATGTCCCTCAATATTGCAAGTTGCCTCTTCAGATCAGCAATCTCTGATTCTAAAGAGACCACCTGCTCACACTTCTCACAGCGGTATGCTCCTTGGAACAGCTGCTCCAAGTGCACATACATGTGGCAAGATGTGCATTGAGTGGCATTTTCAATCCTGCTCATTCTAGCAACTATGAAGTTTAGACGTACTAACAGTAAACTGTACTTCAATAAACTATACCTTGTTTAACTGCTTCCTTGTTCAAACTGCTTCTGGTTCTAACTGCACACACTTTAACCAACCAGCACTTCAATCAACCACACAGATCAAACAGTACACGCAAGCTCAGGATTCGTTAGAAGCCTCTGTTTAAATAGGGACACCCACCAGGTGTGTTAGGTTATCAATTAACTAACCCCACCCACTGCAGGTGTGTTAGGCCAGCCAATTAACCAACCACACCCTCTCTGCCTCAGGCAGGAAAAAGGGAAAAAAGTTACAGGCTTCAAATTACAACACACTTTAAAAATAGATTAACCCACTGCAAACTCCCCAAAAACAGTCACCCCTGCTAGTATACCCAGTACTTCCCTTTCCTTCTGGTTCTAACTGCACACACTTTAACCAACCAGCACTTCAATCAACCACACAGATCAATCAGTACACGCAAGCTCAGGATTCGTTAGAAGCCTCTGTTTAAATAGGGACACCCACCAGGTGTGTTAGGTTATCAATTAACTAACCCCACCCACTGCAGGTCTGTTAGGCCAGCCAATTAACCAACCACACCCACTCTGCCTCAGGCAGGAGAAAGGGGAAAAAAAGTTACAGGCTTCAATAAACAGCTTTTCATGTGTGAGTGCTCACTGAGACAGAGACAAGTGAAGCTGTTGCTGCTGCTACTGCTGACTGAGATTACTGACTAATTTGCTACTGGTGCTGTTATCCTGCCCATGGAATTATCAACTAGTGTCAAAGCACCACCTCCATCAGAAATTCATCATCATCATCATCATCATCATCGTCATCGTCATCGTCATCGTCAACGTCATTATCATTATCACTATCATTATCATCATCATCATCATCATCATCATCATCATCATCATCATCATCATCATCATCATCATCATCATCATCATCATCATCATCATCATCATCATCATCATCATTCTTGCCATTACACGGCCCTACACACCACCAGCTGAAACTTGTGGGGAAACATTTTGAAAATGGGGTTACCCAATAATATCTACTCTAAGGGCTTTGAAGAGTTGGGACACATGATGATGATGAGGATGATGGAGTAGGCAGACCATACAGTATGTGTCCCTCACACATTTGCCTATTTTGTCATACAATGTTGGGTGACACATCAACATGTGGACTTTCAATATCATGTCTCTTCCCTCAGCCACACTCTCATCACTACTAACTGTTTTTGTACAGAATTTGCACTTTATACAAAACTGCAGTAGGCCAAGAGGTAAATCTTCAACGGTCTCCTCTCAGTCTCTGGCCCTCATTGTTCTGGTAGTTGTAGTGGCTCTCATAGGGGTTAAAAGGGATGGTGGTGCTGGTGGTGCTAAAGTATGTGGCCTATCTAAGGGGTGACTTCAATCTGTGGCATTTCCAAGTCTCCATGTGATGGTGGCACAGGTGGCTAAGCAGGGCGATGGTCCCAAATGGGCATTTGCTTTCCTGCTATGAATGGTGGCACTACATATAGTAAAGTAGACCTTTCCTGAACCATGTACAATTCCCTGGGGTTGCAGACTAAAATATATCCACACCCAGGATGTGTGTGCCCTCTTCCTTTGGGGGGTAGATGGGGTTTTCCTTCTGGACACTGTTCCCTCCTTTCTCCCTTCATTATTCACAGTAGTGGCCTGACCTCGACCCTGCTTCTCAACTTCCCCACTAGCTGTGCCTTCCTCCTCCTCAATTGGAACAACGTTAGCAACAGTAGCAGCAGCAGCAAGAATGTAACCAGTGCTATCATGCTGACGCACTTCCATTGTAGTCTACACTGCCTCACTCTCAGTCCCAGAGTTTGACCCTAACTCTGGTTGTGGATGCCACTCACACACTGGTTCAAACAATAATAAAGTTGAGGGGTAAAGTTCCACGAGTGTCTGCAATGCTTCCACTCCTCTTCAGATGAGTTACTGGTGATGAGTTACAGTTGGTAGTGTAAGTACTCCAGGGTTATATTATACAAGTATTATACGGGTGGCACTCATCTGAAGAAGGGACTGTGTCCCTGCAACATTATTTGGTCTGCTATAAGCATGGAGTAAAGTCTTAGTAATCTTTTTTGCAACTAAATCTGTGTGCCTCCCTTTTTTGTCCGCTAAAACAGGTTTAGGGGAAACAAGCCCTCCCTTACTTCCTCCACTAGTTTCCCCGCTATTTCTGCTGATGTGGTGGCACTGATACTAATATTCAAGTCAATGGCAGCTACCACAAGATTGGGTACAATTTTCTGCATCACAACTTCATGATTACCAGCCACAGTACTATCCAGAGTTCAGGAATACAGACAAATAAAAATGTAAAATGGGCAGTTGCTCTGTGCTGTATAGAGGGAAAGATCCATTACCATTTTTAGGGGAAAATGGCAAAGGTCTATATCGCTGACTTAAAGTGGCACCAGTGCAGCAAGATTTATAACAGACACTCTCTCATGAATAACATAAGTATTTATTGTAGCATCAACTCTTCAGTTTAATATTGTATTGTAATGGACAGGCTTCATACCCTCTTGTAGCTAAAGAATGTAGCTAATTGATTAAACTGATCTCACTCTGTGCTTTTTAAACTGTTATAATTAAAAAAAACTGTGTGGATGTATATACTGAGTCTCAACAATCAAAGAGAATATTAATTTTTTTGTGGTTTGATAGCCTGGATTTTTTTTGGTATATTTATATTTTCACACTACATGAATATAAGAGGTATAGTAAGCACTATAAAAATGCACTGACTATTTTTATTTATGGGTTTTCATAGTAGATTGAAAAAAGATGCATTCATTGCTAAATTATTGTTTGTCAATGAATATTTCATTTACATCACCTTTGTAAAGTAAATTTTGGGGGCGGATTTGGATTCGCAGCAGATCGACCGGTTTCGTTGATCCGCTGATTTCAGCAGATCAATCTCAAAAAAGGGCGATTCGCATTTTGTGATTTTTTTATTATTATTACCAATACACTCTGCACGATGGAGTGGAACTCATGGATGGATTTGTAGAATCCAATCTGCGGATTCAGCAATTTTAGGAATCCACCGACGGATTGCTGAATCCGCAGATTGGATTCTACAAATCCGTCCACAGGTTGTAACCAATGTTTTTTTTTTTATAAATCAGAGCGGATTAAAACTGGCCAAATCCGTTGGGGATTTTACACCGCAACATGAATTTTGGGTTGAAAATGTGAAAAAAAACTGGGAAACAGATTTGGATGGATTCGCCCATCTCTACTAACTAGTTAGCTATTTCTTGTTGCCTGGAATACTCTCAACTGATGCTGAAATTGTAGAAATATTAGAAAATGGTAGAAACTGATGCTGGTTATAATTTCTGAAATAGACATAGCTTTTAATCTATTTTTACAATCTGAAAGATTGCATTCGATGCACAACATTCAATCAATAATTATTTGATTAGATTAAGTATTCGGGTATACTTTGAAGGACTAGCTGACCAAAAGTACAGTCACAAAAAGAAGAACCTTCAAAATGAAATACATACAGGATAAAAATGAAAATGCCCATCATCTTGCAGTCCAACTGTACAACATTTTTATGGTGATACCACTGTAGTATATGTTGTCAATACTTTGCCAATGAAGGATCAAAGATTGTGAGTTTTCATTTCTATTTTATTACTTTTTTTTTTTAGAAACTTGAAAAAATCGCTTAGGTTTCAACTTTACATTTTTTACTGTTCTCTTAGGAACTAACTTCACCCTGGCAGAACTAGGAATCTGTGAGCCCTCCCCTCATCGAAGTGGCTACTGCTCGGACATAGGAATACTTCATCAAGGTTATTCCCTGAGCGCAGGGTCTGATGCCGACTCAGATACAGAGGGAGGAATGTCTCCAGAGCATGCTATACGATTATGGGGGAGAGGGATAAAATCCAGGCGTAGCTCCGGTCTGTCAAGTCGCGAAAACTCAGCCCTAACACTGACTGACTCTGACAATGAAAATAAGTCCGATGAGGAGAACGGTAGGCCTACATTTTAAATACAGATTTTTCTTCATTTAAACATAAATGAAATATGTTTTTTTTTTTTAATGGAGGAATTCATTACCCTTTTACTGTATTTCAAGTATCTTAGACAACATTCCGTTACAAACCTGATTAACTTGATATAAACAATTCCCAGTAAAACATTTGAGTATAAGATATTATTTATTAACTTGTTGGTTTTAAATTAAAAAGTTAATGTACCTGTGTAACAGCATTTAGATCTTTTTATTGAGCAAATACAGAACACAAATGAGCCAAAGCTAATTGCAGTAAAATACACCAAAAGAGTACTTATTACTACATTTATACTTTTTAGAATTAGATAGAAATATCAATAGTTTGTCAGACTTTTAATTGAGATCATTCATTACATGTTATTTAAAAAACTGGTAATATTTCTTCCTAGTATTGGTTGACATTAACTTCACCAGTGTTCCATAAATATTCCATAACATTTCTAAGGCAACAATTGAACTACATGCACAGTATGAAGCATGTATAAAGAAAGACCCTTACTCATATTATATGTATGTGTATATATATATATATATATATATATATATATATATATATATATATATATATATATATATATATATATATATTATAACTTGCACTTTGTGCATAACATTTTAAAATGTATTTTTAATTTTTGCATAATCAACATTTGATAAGAACTAAATTCTAGAGATCACCTGATTCCTTGATGCATTTGCACTAGAGATGTGTAAATGTTTCTCAGTTTAGTTTGTTAATTTTAATACAAATTGATATTAAGATAGAGAGAGTCAATGATTGTAATCTTCCTTTTTTCTTATCGCAAAACTACTTACCTTATAGTATTTATTATCTAGGAACTTCTTTCCTTACCACTAACATCATTTTGTAGTGTGGGCAAATATTTGGGAATGTTGACAATTTCACAAAATGTTCACGTGCGTGGAATGTCAATTTGCAAGTTTAACCAACTTGTGCAAATGTTTCACACATTTCTAATGTGCACTATTATATAAAACAATATAATCTTTGAAAAACAGCACTGAGCGTATGATCTTGAATGGTTTGGTTAAGGTTTTGTACAGTATTTTTTTTTTTAAACAAAAGGTAAATGTGGAGGCAGTAGAGCCAAACAGTAAGGCCATTCACTTCAATGGTCAAGTCTCACCAAGTATAGCTAATTCTACATCATAATTTTGAGACATTACTGCAACTTTGTTATCTGCTGCATTTTAAGGTTCATTCTATGAGGCTTCATGGTTAACATTGGTTACCGTTTTTATATTTTGATTAAAATACAATTATAGTATACAAAAATACAATCGTTGGCAAGAATCTTAATATTCTAAGGAGGTTTAACACACAGTCTTGAAAAACAATTATTTTACAACAAAATACGTATTGGCTGTTTTGTCAAGGTTTTATTGATTGTTTTGGCAAAGCAAATGCATATAACTTTCAGACGGGTTGTCTAGTCTACCTAGGGAGCATGCAAAAGAAAGCCTAGTTATATATTAATGTATATTCACATTTAGAAAACAAAATCACTGATAACATTTCTGTACTGATACATGTGATTTTATATAATCAAATGTGAGTTATTCTGGAGCTCTCTAATCTGTTTTGGGGGCTCACATACAGTATGTGTACCAATATATGACGGTATGATCTGTGAGATTGTTGCTCAAAGCATTAATGCATGATGTACCTACTACAAATAATTTATTTTACCTACAGTAAGGGTTTTTTTAATTACCAACAGTGCCTGCTCAACCCTCAGAAAGTCTTATATGTCAAAGAATATCCTGAAAGAACAGTTATTATTTTCTAATTCAGTTTATTTTTCTAGTTTGCTGCAATGTGTTTCCCAAAGCAAATCGCTTTGTTTGTGCCTTCACAATCTACTTAACTTCATGATCAACTCTATTTTAAAATGAATATATACATATATATTTCCCTAAAAAAGATGACAGTGCTAAAACACTTTTCCAATAATATAGAATCCTTTATCTTCAAAGGTAAGAAACATATAGAGATGCAGCGGCCATTATTTTAACAAATCACGCGGTGTATACCTCGGAATACCCATGTCATGGAGCGGGATTTCTTCCAACCGTACCGTCTTAAGACGCGAGTCCAGGCGAGTGCATAAAATGGCATTTTAGTGTTCTGGTTTTTAAACACCTGAAATTGACACAGCAGCACAGTAGCACAGTACTGTACACATTACAATTCATTCATTTCATTGCACTTAATTGCACACAATCCATGAAATTCAAACAAAGCAACTGCGATAAACACGTGTGCCTTGGGCGATTAGCCGCATTCATGCCACGTGGAGTACAGCAGCGCACACGAAAATGGCGCTGTGATTTGTTAAAATATTGACCGCTGCATCTGTAGTAAAATGCACTCACAAGTAAAATACAATATTGAAGTTTATACAAAATGGTATACTCAAATGGAAGGCTGATAAGTATACATGCTCCAATGCTGTATCGAGCATCTCTGCTTGTCTGCTCACAGTATCTCCAGATGTAGGTGCATTGAGTGACGACGATCGGCTGCATGATTGGGCACCACAAAGTAGACCTGTGTAAGGGGAATATAGAGACTTACGGAACTATTCTGATTCCTCAGGGGTTGTGAGATATTTCTATCACGTGCTAGCATCATACAAATATAGCCATACCCACTGTCTCCGGAGCCACGGTTCAAAAGATAAAAAGGCGCGTTTCTGGAGACAGTGCCGGCTGAGGCATCATGACCCGGGAGGCTGCCAGGCGGTTCCCCCCGCCGCCCGCTTTGCCCCCTTGAAATCCCAAATAACGACAGGAGACAGTAATGGAGGTAAAATGGCCGCGGCTATTTATTAAAATTACGAGGGGTAAATGCTAGTCCCGCCAGATTGTACCTTTACAGGAAGGGGGGAGGGTCGGCCGGCCCCCGCGCCGCTGCCGTCTGCGCGAGCGGGTTATCGACGTCATGACTATCTGACCTCGCCCACTCGTGCTCCCCCCGGGCTCAAACGGCCCAGCTCCCAGTCTGGCAAGAACAAGCACCCACCCCCCACGAGCCGCCGCGACAAAGGCAAAGCCGATCAACGACCCCTCCTGCTTGGAACCTTGTTCCTTTCCAGATCAGCAAAGTAACATACTTCCATACTGCAACAGAACAGAGAAGTATTACAATCACATACCCACTTTGTCCCAGCTACCGAGCATACCCCCTAATATTGTCTGCCGGTTACCACCAGATTGCCCTATCCTAACCAAAAGGGACGGGTGGGTGGGATATTTGGCTGGCGGGAGGCAAAGAGGACGAGCCCCCGCCAGCTTGACCTTAAATTAAAGGGGGCTAGGGCCCTCCCCCCGTGACGGGGAGGGCGGTGCGGGGGGCGGGCCAGCGGGGAGGAAGGCCGGCCCCCCCTGGTCATGATAGCCCCCCGCCCATGGCTGGGGGGGGTCGCTTGACCCGGGAGGCTGCCAGGCGGTTCCCCCCGCCGCCCGCTTTGCCCCCTTGAAATCCCAAATAACGACAGGAGACAGTAATGGAGGTAAAATGGCTGCGGCTATTTATTAAAATTACGAGGGGTAAATGCTAGTCCCCGCCAGAATGTACCTTTACAGGAAGGGGGGAGGGTCGGCCGGCCCCCGCGCCGCTGCCGTCTGCGCGAGCGGGTTATCGACGTCATGACTATCTGACCTCGCCCACTCGTGCTCCCCCCGGGCTCAAACGGCCCAGCTCCCAGTCTGGCAAGAACAAGCACCCACCCCCCACGAGCCGCCACCGACGGCCCTATTTAATCCCCCTTAAACTAGGGCCGTGCCGCCAACCACCGCCAGACCCTCTCCAATCCCTCCTGTAACCCGATGTTAAACAGATCTAATCCCACCTCTGACATGTGAACCCCGTCTGCCCTCAACAACCCCCCTGCGGTCGCTTCAAAGTCGGGGTGTCTGATCATCCAGCCCCCGCACTGCGTCACGAACTTGCCGACCGCCCTGTTCACCTTCCTCCGTGCCCCATCCACCGCCCGTGGTGACCTGGCGCCCCGCCACTCCTTCCTATGGACTATGTCAGACCACACAAACTGCACCGCCGGCCAGCGAGCGAACATCTGTGCCACGTCCCTTTTAATGGTCTCTATCAGGTCGACCGAGCGCACTGCTGCCACGTCATTCCCTCCCGCGTGAATGAGAAGGATCTGCGGGGGTCTCCTGTCCCTCGCTAGAATCAAGAGCCGCGGTAGCAGCTGGTCCCACCGCAGCCCCCTCCCGCCCCACCATAAAACCCTAGCCTTTACGCCCAAACCGAGGTCCGTTCCGTAAGGCCGACGAGCCGCGCGCTTCTCCGCCCAGTGTATCAACGAGTCACCGATGATCCAGACCTCCGTTGCCTCCGCCTCTGCGGGGGGAGGAAGGAAAGATGGGGGGGGGAGGGGCAGGGGTGGAAGGACAGAGAGAGAGAGAAAGGTTCACACCAGCGAAACCCGTTCTGCGCCTGCCCCGGGCCTGACATAGGACCGGTACCTGCTGGAACCCCAACGCCCAATCCTCTGTATCACCTCCCCCGCCAGCCCAACCCGCACTGCCTCAGTCGCGGCCCCAATCCTGAATGAGTGAGTCCCGAATTGGGCCGCTTCCAACCCCAAGCGTTCAAGGCAGATCCGGAACACCCGTGAGAACTGGTACCTGGATAATGGGACCCCGTCACTGTGAACGAGTAAAGGCCCGTCCCTGGTGGGCCACACTCGTAAGTACGCCCTACGAGCCCCCACCGGGCAGAAACACTTCCCTGGCAGGCTTAGCAATGGTACCACTGCCCCCCTGCCCGCTTGGTCTGTCTTGGACCGCCGGATGAAAAGCTGCAAATAATCCGCCCCGAGCGCCACGTCCCTGGCCTGCAAGCCCCCGCCCCTTTTCTTAGAAGCGCATACTAGCTCCCCTATACGCAATGCTCCAAAGAACGCCAAGGTGAATGCCGCATTGAAAAGCTCCGCCTCGAAGGTTGAAAAACAGACCAGCCCTGTTATCTTAACCAACGCCTCCAATAACGCCGGAGTTACTGGTCTCCTGGTGTCGCTGGACGGTGCCCCCCTTAAAAGCCCCGCCAGGGCCCTCTTGACTACAAACGCCTTAGTGACGTCAGTCTCACCGCCCAGCCTCAAGAAGAATGACACCCCGCTCAGTTTCCTGCTAATTGTCCTCCCTGCCAACCCCCTGCGCCCCAGCTCGATCACGAATTGCATCACTGTCATGACCCCCCCCCGTCTCTCCTTCAACTTCCCTTGAGAAGCACAAGTATTCCCTCCATGCGGCCGCATAGGCTTCCCACGTACCCGGAGCTACCGATGCTCGCACTAGATTGATCACTGCGGTATCCCCAGCGCCCATAACTCTGTCGGGCAAGATGCGCCGTCCCTGTCTGATTCCGGTGCCCACTTCCGAAACTCTCCCATCTGTAAACGGGATAAAGAGTCGGCAATGTTATTGGAGACCCCCGGCACATGACGCGCCCGGAACGATATGTTCAGATGCAAACATGAGAGGACAAAGCTGCGCAGCAGATTCACGACCGGCGGGGAACGTGAACCGAAGTTATTCACAGCCTCGACCACTCCCATGTTGTCGGTCCAGAAAACAACCTCCCTGTTTTTGAAAGACTGTCCCCACAATCGCACCGCGACCAGCAACGGGAACAGCTCTAGGAACGTTAAGTTCCTAATGAGATTGGACTCCCTCCAGTGTTTGGGCCAGCGCTCGGCACACCATGCCCCGTTGAAGTATGCCCCGAAGCCTACTGAGCCTGCCGCGTCCGTGAACAGCTGCAGCTCTGCATTCCTCGAGGGACGCCCCCGCCATAAGGTTCTCCTATTGTATGCCTCCAAGAAATCCGACCAGACCCGTAGGTCTTCGCGGATCTCACGGGTGACACGAATGTAGTGGTGAGGACGCCTGATCCCAGCGGTTGCTGCCGCGAGGCACCTCCAAAAAACCCTGCCAACCGGCATAATTCGAGCCGCAAAAACCAGGTGGCCCAACAATGCTTGGAAGTGACGCAACGAGGTTTTCCTCAAACCCCTGAACTCCCGAAGGAGCCCTTTTAGGGTCGCTAGTTTATCCAGCGGAAGCTTGTACTCCATCCGTGCAGAGTCAATCTCGATCCCAAGAAAACTGATTACCGTTGTTGGGCCAACTGTCTTCTCGTCGGCTAGCGGGACTCCGAACTCGCAAGCCATGGCTGAAAATTCAAACAGCCATCTTGCGCACAGGTCTGATCCCGCCGGCCCCATGAACAGAAAATCGTCCAGGTAATGCATGCACCCCGTGGCCTGAACCCTGCAACGAGCCACCCACTCGAGAAACGTGCTAAAAGTCTCAAAGTAGAAACATGATAGCGCGCAACCCATGGGAAGACACAAATCAACAAAGTACTGGCCGTCGAGCACGCAACCTAGTAAGTGGAAACAGTCAGGGTGCACCGGCAGCAGCCGGAAGGCGGATTTGATATCCGCCTTTGCCAGCAGAGCCCCCCGACCCATACCGCTCACCATCGCTGCGGCTTGGTCAAAGCTAGCGTAACTTACCGAGCACAGCTCGCGATCGATGCCGTCGTTCACCGACGAGCCTTCGGGATAGGATAAGTGTTGGATGAGTCTGAATGCCCCCGGGTCCTTTTTGGGGACCACCCCCAATGGGGAAATCCTCAAGTCTGGGAGGGGGGGGTAGGCGAATGGACCCGCCATCCTCCCCAACTCCACCTCCTTACCCACCTTCTCCCTCGCCACATCGCTGTAAACCCTTGCCGATTTCAAATTACGCTCAAATCCTGATCCCGCCTGGTGCACAAACGGGATTCTGAACCCCTCGGAAAACCCGTCGAGGAGCAGCCAGGCTGCGTCCCTATTTGGGTACCTTTCCAGCCAAGGGGTCAGGCTTTGGACGATTATAGGGGAAGGTGCCTTGCTGGCCAGCCCGCCGCCCACCCCTCTTGGAACCGCGTCCCCCGCTCTTAAAGCACTTTGCTTGCGGATGGGCTCCTCCGCAAGTGGCGCATTGGTGTTTGAAGCGACAAACTGCATATGTGCACCGCTCGTCATTGAAGGCCCAGCACACCCCGGGCCGGTTATCGCCCTGTCTGTCCGTGTTTGCGGTAGCGCGCCCCCCCTCTCCCCCTCCCTGAAAGGGCGCTGGCTTGTCCGATAAGCCAATCAGGTCAATCCAGAGGTCGGTCTCCTTCATGACCCACGTTACCTTATCCTTGTGTGCCGCCATCTTCTGCCTAAATCTTAAATCGTAAAACCACCAGCCCACACCCCCGTGCCGCTGGTGGGCCTCCCCAATCATATCCTCATACTTAAACAGCGCCGCACATAAGTGGGGGGACTTTTCCCCGATCACTGCGGCTAAAATTCTAAATGCGCGGGACCAATTGGCGAACGTGCGTGGGAAGAGCCGCTTCTCGATATCGTCCTTCCTCGCCTCCCCTTTTTTATAAGACCGCGCCAATGCCTCCCTGTAATCGGGTAACAGGGATAAGATTTCCACGAAATCCCCTGCCCAAATAGCCTCTTTTTCCTCTTTTGTCAAGTATGTGCCTAGCTCGTTAGTGACGCACACCTGTGGCGTCGAATAGGCCCCTGCGGGGATTGCTGGTTTTGACGTGGTGTCCCCGACCCCGGCCGTGTGAAGAGGCACCGGGGTCTCAACCCCGGCCGTGAGAAGAGGCACCGGGGTCGCAACCCCGGCCGTGAAAAGAGGCACCGGGATCGCGGCTGGGGGAGGTACTCCGCCCAAGACACCAACCACGGAACCCTCGGTGCCAATGACCCCGGCCGAAGGTGGATTATGAGACACCGGGGTCATGTTGGTGGCTGCCGGGGTGGGAATCGGCGCTGTGGCTACCTCTCCGATGTGCGCCCCCCACGCTGCTGCCACTCCTGATGCCGCGCCAGCGTCCCTAGCTCCCGCTCCAAAAGGAACCAATGCCTGCGGCTCCAAGACCTTTAATAATCCCATTAATGCTGCTGTGAGGTTTGCCCTCTCTGCCGTACCAAAAGCTCCTGGGTCTGGTGTATGGGTTATCCCAGCTGCTGTCTGCTCTACGCCTGTTGCGCCACTCGGTATTTCCCCCCTCGACACCTCGCCCGCGCCTCCCTGGTCTGTGTTTACTACCTGGGATGCCATCCAAAGCCTAAGCGCTTTCACCCTTTCGCCCCGTCGCCTCCCCTTCGCTGCCGTGGGTATCTTACCCGTCCTTGCCATCCTGGGTGGAAGCAACTGGGCCTCGACCGTTGCCGGCTCAACGTAGTCGAACCACGCTGGGCTGTTTGCCGTCCTTCGCGCGTTGGCGCCACCGCGATGCAGGTGGCCGTCCTGGTCTCATGGACCCTGCCGATCCGTGAGATATTTCTATCACGTGCTAGCATCATACAAATATAGCCATACCCACTGTCTCCGGAGCCACGGTTCAAAAGATAAAAAGACGCGTTTCTGGAGACAGTGCCGGCCGAGGCATCATTGTGGGGGAGTGTCCAGCTTGCAACTGAGGTTGATCTTATTAACCCAAATGAGCCCAGTTGGAATATATTACCAAGGTTATCCATGTATTCTATAAAATAGATTACACTATAAATAAAATTAGAAATGGCTCTTAGGTAGTATCTATAACATGATGGGTGACACTATGGTTGGAATGAAAAAATATACTAGTGGGAATGAAAGAGTATGGTTCATATATAATGAGTTTAAAAACACAATAGACAAGAAAATGTTTCACAAATATAGAAATATATACATAGATAAGAGAAAACAAGTGCTCACTAACTATATTGTGAATATATAACAGTGAAATCAACAGTGATAAATATATTATGATATATATATATATATATATATATATATATATATATATATATATATATATTTAAATTTTAAAAAATGTGCATTAAGTGCATATAGACCATAAGAATAAATACATCAAGTGTCCACATATAAAGTCCTGAAAAAGTGTTAGGACAATCCCAATATGGAGTATGGATCCTATATCATAGAGAAAAAAGCCAAATTGCAGGAAGGGGGCCACTCACAAAAGGAAGAATGCCTTCCAGATGAAGAAAATCTAAAAAAAACCAAAAAAAACACAAGCTCACAACCCTAGTAAATTACCAAAAATACAAACAATTTATTAAAAGAAGGGGGAGACAAATGCCCACTTACAAAAAACAGGATAAAAAAGAGCGTAGAAGGAGAGCACCAATCCAGCAGCCGGCTGTAGAATCAACTGTCCGCTGGAGAAATCCTCAGTCAGTGATGCCATGTATAGTTGCAGTGAGACTTCAGCATCCGTGTTCCAGAAGGAGTCCTGTTAGATCAATAATCAGCTGTTCTGGCAGGAGATCTCACATGGCACAGCTCGGCATCGCATCAAGGTTGTGTGATAACGCAGATACCCTATACGTTGGGTATCTGAGTCATCACGCAACCTTTATGCAACTATACATGGCATCACTGACTGAGGTTTTCTCCAGCTGTCGGTGGATTCTACAGCTGGCTGCCGATATCGGTGCTCTCATGGTATGCTCTTTTTTATCCTGTTGTTTTGTTTTATAGGAATATATATATATATATATATATATATATATATATATATATATATATATATATATATATATATATATAATGGGAAAAGGGCAAATAATGAAAATATAATTTGTTTATATTAGAAAAGGTAAGTAAAAGCAGGCAGGTAAATGTCTATATTGACACATTGTGGCATCTCTGTTTGTAATTTGTGATTTGTAATTTGTGTCCAGATTTATTGTATGTTTGTATATCTTTATTTTTATAGTGCAATTAATGTACATAGCGCTTCACAGCAGTAATACATGTGATAATCATATAAATAACAAATAATACAAATAACACATAATGGGAAAAAGTGCTTTTAGGCATAAAACTTACATTTAGGAAAAGGAGTCCCTGCCCCGACAAGATTATAATCTAATTATTATTGTTGCTTCAATACCCATTATGATAACCCCTTCAGGATTCATCGGATGAGATACAGTAGCATAACATTTTTCGAAAGCTATTGGTAACCTTTTTGAATGATGTATTACTATATTTTTCAGAAATCTGTATTTTTCAGAAATCTGTACTGTATTTTTCAGAAATCTTGTTTTTCAGGGTCCAACCAATGTACTCATTATCTAACATATACAGCATAAGTATACATTATAAGATGGAATGCAGCAATTAAAGAAATTGTCTTAAGAGAACTTCTTACCAGTTATTCTTA